>NC_133398.1:65098894-65401924 GCF_047511655.1 Castor canadensis
CCTAGGTATAAACTTAACAGTGAATGTGAATGACCTCTACAAGGAAAACTATAAACTTCTGAAGAAAGAGATTGAGGAAGACTGTAGAAAGTGGAGAGATCTCCCATGCTCATGGATTGGTAAAATCAACATAGTAAAAATGTCTATGCTCCCAAAAGTAATCTGCATGTTTAATGCAAAATTCTCATCAAAATCCCAATGACATTCATTAAAGAGATTGAAAAATCTACCGTTAAATTTATATGGAAAAACAAGAGACCACGAATTGCCAAGGCAATACTCAGTCAAAAGAACAATGCTGGAGGTATCATGATAATCAACTTCAAACTATATTACAAAGCAATAACAATAAAAACAGCATGGTACTGGCACAATGAAGACCAGTGGAACAGAATAGAGGACCCAGATCTGAAGCCACACAACTATAACCAACTTGTCTTTGACAAAGGTGCTAAAAATATATGATGGAGAAAAGACAGCCTCTTCAACAAAAACTGCTGGGAAAACTGGTTAACAGTCTGCAAAAAACTGAAACTAGATCCATGTTTATCACCCTATACCAATATTAACTCAAAATAGATTAAGGATCTTAATATTAGACCCAAACTCTAAAGTTGGTACATGAAAGAATAGGAAATACTTTGGAACTAATAGGTATAGGCAAAGACTTTCTCAATGGAACCCCAGCAGCTCAGCATCTAAGAGATAGCATAGATAAATGGGACTCCATGAAACTAAAAAGCTTCTGCTCAACAAAAGAAATGGTCTCTAAACTGAAGAGACCAACCATAGAGTGGGAGAAAATATTTGCCAGCTACACATCAGACAAAGGACTGATAACCAGAATATATAGGGAACTCAAAAAATTAAATTCTCCCAAAATTAATGAACCAATAAAGAAATGGGCAAGTGAACTAAACAGAACTTTCTCAAAAGAAGAAATTCAAATGGCCAAAAAACACATGAAAAAATGCTCACCATCTCTAGCAATAAAGGAAATGCAAATTAAAACCACACTAAGATTCCACCTCAACCCTGTTAGAATAGCCATCATTAGCAACACCAGTAAAAACAGGTGTTGGCAAGGATGTGGGGAAAAAGGAACCCTTTTACACTGCTGGTGGGAATGCAAACTAGTACAACCACTCTGGAAAAAAATTTGGAGGCTACTTAAAAATCTAAACATAGATCTACCATATGATCCAGCAATACCACTCTTGGGGATATACCCAAAAGAATGTGACAGAGGTTACTCCAGAGGCTTTTGCACACCCATGTTTATTACAGCACTATTCACAATAGCCAAGTTATGGAAACAGCCAAGATGCCCCCCTACTGACGAATGGATTAAGAAAATGTGGTTTATACACAATGGAATTTTATGCAGCCATGAAGAAGAAAGAAATGTTATCATTCACAAGTAAATGGATGGAACTGGAGAACATCATTCTGAGTGAGGTTAGCCTGGCACAAAACACCAAAAATCGTATGTTCTCCCTCATATGCGGACATCAGATCAAGGGCAAACACAACAAGAAGATTGGACTTTGATCACATGATAAAGTGAGAGCCCACAAGGGAGGTATGAAGATAGGTAAGACACCCAAAAATCTAGATAGCATTTTGCCCTCAGTGCAGGGAAACTAATGCAGATACTTTAAAGTGACAGAGGCCAATAGGAGAAGGGAACCAGGAACTAGAGGAAAGGTTAGTTTGAGAAGAATTAATTTAGAAGGTAATACAGATGTACAGGAAATCAATGCAAGTCAACTCCCTGTTTAGCTATCCTTATCTAAACTAGTAGAAACCCTTGGTCCTTCCTATTATTGCTTATACTCTCTCTTCAACAAAATTAGAGATAAGGACAAAATAGTTTCTGCCTGGTGTGAGGGGGTAGGGGGGGAGATGGTGGAGGTGGGGGGAGTAAGGAAGGGGGTGGGGGAAAGGGGGGAGAAATGACCCAAATATTGTATGCATATATGAATAAAAGAAAAAAAGGAGATTATCATCAATAAAATGAAGCAAAGTACTTTGCATTGGGGTAATAGGAAAGATACTCTGGGGGCATCTCAGGAATTGACCAGACCCCACCTATATCAGGATAAAATGTATGAAAGAGTAAACTCATTTGAAATAGTTCTCCTTAAGAAGAGAGTGCCTCCAGGGCTCCCTACTTCCAAAGGGCCACCTAAAAAAGGATTTCCCTATATCCAGCCATCCAGGCTCTCAGAGACTGCTTCAGCTGTGGTCCATGGGGGCCTGGCTACATCTCAACTTGAAGATCTTGGTGTCATCCATGTGATGCTGGTTTTCTAGGCATGCAGAATGCAGGATTATGGGATCATGATGGCTTCTACCCAGATTTCAAAGGAAGGCCTAGAAAACCAAGCAATGTGTAGCAGGGTTGAGGTTCCTTTCACCAGCCCCAGAAAAGTGAAAAATGAGTCTGTAAGAGTGAAGTCAAAGATGCATTGAAGACATCAGGAAGTTAGAAATGAAATTCCAGATGCATGGAAAATATAGGGACCTTTGACTTCCAAAGCAGTAAACAGAGACCAGATATTGCACCAAGATTATATGTTGGGAATAAGAACGTCCCCATTGCAATTGTGCTATGCAGATTCCAAGCCCCCTATCTGTTTCGATGTACTTTGTCATTGTGCTGAGGCCAGTGTGAATTGTGTTTTCTGAGCTTGTCCCTCTTTCTTTCTATCATCTCCATACTCACCCTGTACTGCCACCACACTCTTGGTGATGGGGTGTTCTTTTTTACTCTCTATTCACAATTAAAGTTCAGTGCCTTCCTAACGTCACCCAACTGGAAGGGTAGCTGCTTTTATGTTCTGATTCTGTTCACCAGAGGAGCTGGTAATCACTTGGTGCTTCTAGTCAACTATCTTTTAGACTCCTCCCTCTTTTTTTTTTTTTTTACCTTTTCTCTTCCTCCTACTTGAAATCCTTTTTCCCTCTTTCCACTGTTTCTTTTTGTTTTTTAAAACCTTCATGGTCCTGTTTTGTCTGAATTGATTGATCCATAGATCAATTTCCTCCCACATGGCACTTGATCCTGTTTTCTTATCAGTATGAGGAAGGGAAGGCAACTCTGACACTATTTGCTATTTTACTTAGTTGTACCATATTTACAACATTGTTGGTTAGAGCCTTGAGGAGAGTGACTTTTCTATCCTATTCCTTCCCCCTCTTCCTTTTTCAGGGACTAGAAGTAGGCCGTTCATTAGTTGATGTTCACTATATTTGTTGATGGAATAAAACTTAACTCTAGTAATTTAAGTGTAAGAGGCAGTTGCTTGCATTAGGGAAAGGTGGTGGCTTGCATTAGAATTGAGGCCATAAGTATCCTAAAGGGATCTCATTTATCTCTAAATGATAAATGGTATTCCTTAGACATCAAGGATAGCTTGTGAATTTTTAAAAAGTCAAATTTTCTTTTTGTTTTGTTGGGACTGGGATTTGAACTGAGAGCCTCATGCTTGCTAGGCAGGCACTCTACCACTTGAACCACTCCACCAGCCCCATATTCCCAAATTGTCTTTTTTAAAGGGCACAAGTTCTATGTAGTCAAATTTCTTTATAATATATAATATATATATTATATTATATATATATATATATATAATATACAAATATAGTAGTTAAATATACACATACAGTTTTGATTGATTTCTTCACTGTCCTTTTTCCTTCTGGTGAACTCCACAAAATTTCATATAATTATGTGAAAATTGCATAATAAAAGCCCATTTGAAAGTTCAATGGGCTATTAATTTATTTCCAGCTGGGGACCATTATTATTACAATGCCAAGTTTGCACAGAAACTCAGCTTCTTTGAAAACTGATACTGGTAAAAACAGAATAAGGCTTAATGCTAAATAAAGTAATGCATCACTTAACAGTGTATGTGCATCTGAGGAGTGAATTGTGAGGTGATTTCATTTTTGTGCAAACACTATAGAGTATATTTACACAAAATAAGCAGGCTATGATGTAATTTGGTGACATAATCATATTTGTGGTCCATTATTGACTGAAACATCATTATATAGGGTATGACTACAGTCAGCTTAAGGAAAAGAAATGTAATCATATTTTAAAGAGATTTTACACAAGTATATTCAGTAGACTGAATTTACTTTCTGAACTCAAACAGTCAAGTATAAGCTTTAGACTTTTTTGTAGAGGTTCAGAGCTCATACTCTAGCTTCAAACCCCTGTGTAACCCGTTATAATCAGTATATCTTAGCAAATTACTCAATGTGTCTGCACCTCAGTTTTTTTTTTTTTATTTTTAAATTGTAAAATGGAGGATGTTTTGGTTATCCATTGCTGCATAAGAAGCCATTATACTTAATTGGTTTAAAACCAAAACAACTACTTTCTTTAGTATGACTTTGACTTGAGTTGATGTTGATGAGGAATGCTTTTCTGTGATCTACATAGGGTGGCTTGAAGGTTGGGAGCTGGCATCTTCGGGGCTCATTCACTAGCATGTCTAGTGGTTGATGTTGGCTGTTGGCTAGGACCTCAGCTGAGACTGTAAGCTGAAGCACTTACATGTAGTCTCTCTATGTGGCTGCTTAGCTTCCTTACAGTATAGTGGCTGTGCTTCAAGTGCATTATGCAAGAGGGCAAGACAGAGTGTATAATGTTTTTATGATCAAATCTTAGAAGTCACGTAGTGCCCCTTCTACTGTACTCTTGCTGTAGGCAGTCACAAAAGTTTTCCCAGGCTTAAGGGAAGAGGAAATAGACCTTACCACTCCAGGGAAAAAACACCAATGATACTTTTTAAGAAGAGTGTGTGGGTTTGCAAATACTGTCATAGGCATATTTAGAAGACATATCTGCTGCAGTGGGCACTTTGGTTACAGCAATTTCATATCCTTCCCACATACATAATGCAGTCTACCCTCTTCATCCTTTTGTTCTATAGCCACATATTCAACCAACAAAGAATTTAAAATATTTGGGAAAAATGTGTCTACTAAACATGTATGGACTTTTAACTTGTCATTGTTTCTTTAACAGCACAGCTTAAAAACTATTTACATTATATTTTGCATTATAATACTCTAGAGGAGATTTAAAGTATACAGGTGGATGTGTATAGGTTATATGCAAATAGTGTGCCATTTTATATATGACTTGATTATTCACAGATTTTTGATATCCATATGGGGTCCTAGAACCAATCCCCCATGATAGTATAGGGATATCTGTACCATCATTCCCTCTTCCACTACCTCCAAAACTTATCCTATCATGGCATCAGTTCAAAGACTAGGATGTTTCATCTAAATCAGTCAGGTGCAAATAAGATTCTCCGCTGTAGTTCTTCCATGAGTAATATTCCTTTTCATTCCTAGATCTTTGAACTAAATTGGTAAGTTACTTGCTCTGCCTTGCTCAACAACCAGAAGGAGTTGGAAAACTGCTATAACATTTCTATTCAAAAAGAGGAAAGCAGGGTTCATGTCACGAGCGCATATGATCCATTTGAGTATAGAGAGACAGTACTCAGGAGACTCTTATTTCAGAGAGCAGATTTTTGTTCAAACACATTCACATGGCACTTTCCTATGGGTCCTAATGCCTGTCTCTGTTACCCTAGCCAGCCAGGAGTTACTCAGACCTTCCCCCAAGTCTCGCTCACCATGCGATGTTTTCTCAGCCAATGAGGGGGACGAAGTTGTGCCTCAGGGGATCCTCACAGCTGCTTTCAGTACAGGTCCAGTTTTGCGGTTCACCGGTGACATCCAGTGGTTGTTGGGAGAAAGGGCACACTCACAAGCAGCGGCTGCCTCTACGTCCAAGTCTCGGGACAGACTCTGATGGCGCGGTCTCCAGCAGGCAGGGAGGCGAGTGAGGTTTTTGGGTTTTGGTGACCTCACCACCCCTGTTATTGGCACTGCCACATTAGGTTTAGCTTGTTTGCCTATCAGCTATCACCTTAAGTTTGGCTTATTGGCCTATTGGTCACCACCTTAGGTTTGGCTTATTAGCATATCAGCCTGTCATTCTCTGGCTGGTTTCTAAGTCCTAGCACACACTAGCTAATAATTCTTATTTCAACAATTTTTCATACTTTAACACAATACAATCCACCAATACAACAGAAATCTTATATGTGTTCACCACAGTTCAGAAAGAGAAAAAGCAAGATGCACACAGCAAACTAACTCATAGCAATTTTGAAATCCAGATGTGTACAGGTTGTCATATTTTCTGTTAGAGCCCAATTATATCATGACCTCTTCATTTCATTCTCTGGGATCTTGGTGCTGTCTTCTGAATTATTCTTCCCTTTTCAGAAAGTATTATTTGTATTTACATGGAGTAGTTTTCTTAAATTGTCTCTTGTCTATAGAAGTTTTGAGTGCAGGGCCTTTTTTTCATTTTTTATTATGTCTGTTTTTTATTTATTTGAAAACATTGCAAGATTATTTTTTAATCTCTGTATATAATACAGTGCATTAAACAAAATAACATTCTCAAATCTCTTTGAGTCAAAACCTTGTCTACCTTGGGCTTTCTGAGGCTGCTGTGAGACATCATTCTTAAAATGCTTGGAAGTCTTGTTATATAAAAAGTGTCTGACACACACCCTTAAGATCCTTAGAGGCCCTTTGTCTATTTGAAAGAGCCTATGAAGCATCACTTAGAGGAGATTTGAGGCCCAATTTTTATACTCAGCTTCTATATTGAAAAGTCAATCTTTATTTAAAAGAAAATTTTCAAAATTCTCTCTCTCTCTCTCTTTCTATCATCTTGTAGTGCTGGTGATCAAATTTGTGGTCTTGGGCATGCTAGGCAAATGATCTACCATTGAGCTACATTCTCAGCCCTCAAAGTACTTATCTTTATGGTCTTTATTAAGTAGCTTAAAGACACTTACCCATGGCCAGGTGTGGTAGGGAATTCCAGTTATTCCATCACTGAGAAGGATGAGGCAGAAAGATCATGAGTTTGAAGTCAGACTGTACTAGGTAGTGAGACACTATCTCAAAAAAAGAAGAAGAAATAAAAAGAAAACACACCTATTGATAAAGCAATGTACCTCAGAAGATCAATGTCCTTAAACAAATATTTTTCCCATGTAAATCTTATGACATATGTGCCCTTTTTGTTTGGCATGGGTCTTTTGTCTGTAGAGATAATCACAGCAAAAATATGCCCACATTAAAATCTTGATTACTATTTTTTTAAACTCTTCTTTGTGCAAAGCCATGTGGTGCAAAGACCTAGGATTCTCAAAAACAAAGAAACAAATAAACAGTGGGGGTTGAAAATAATGGTTAAAGATTTCCTAGTTGAGAGATTTTTTTTTAATAACTAAGTTTAGTAGCTTCACAGAATAAGTAGACATTTTGGATAAAGTATCTGTTAACTAAGGTCAAGATTGAAAGAGAGAGCAAAGGAACAAAAGAAGATACAGGGACACTCTTGCCTAGCATATGCAAGGCCATGGGTTTGATCCCTAGCACCAGGAAAAAGAAAAATGAGAAGGAGAAATAGAAGGAGAAAAACAAGGCTACATATAGGAAGGGATAAGCTAGGTCTATGCTTCTCTTGGCTTTTCCTCTGATCTGTTTTCTGTATGCAAAAACAAAGTTTCCTGGGGGAAGGAGAGTTTAGATATGTCTTGGAGTGTATAGCACAGGAACCAAATTTTGTTGATCTTTCCTCAGAAGCCCTGTGTTTTATGATTCTAGGGGGAAACATTTATATAAACTAGTGATTAATGTGTGTATAAGTAGTCTGACAATCTCATTGAAATGCAGATTAAATTCTGTAGGATGAATGTGAGGTGTGAAATTCTCCATTTTTAACTTGTGCCCAGGTGAATGTGAATGCTGCAGGTCTAAGAACTGCATTAGTAACTTGTATTTTTCAAGTTACTAAGGGAATTATGTACATTCATACATTTAACACTGAAAACAAACTTATGATGTAGTTACTACAGTATCTCCAGTTAATACACAAGACAGCTGAGATTAAATCACTAGTCTGGTTCACTCAGCTAAGTAAGTGACAATGCTAGGATTTGAGCTCAGGTATTCTGAATCTATCACTCATGTTTCTCTTTTAAAAATTATTTAATATACTTTATTTTTTAGAACAGTTTTAGGTTGTAGAGAAATGAAATGGAAATTACAAGAGATGATATAGTAGTGTTGGGTCTGGATATCTAAGGCAGATGAGTAAGTAGCCCATCCCCTATGGAGAGCCCCATGAGCCCTGCACCATGAGAAGGAGTTATAAATCTACATTCTTGCATCATGTGAGGGAGTTATAAACCTGCATTCCTGTACCCTGAGGAAGAGATACAGGGTCCCACAAATCTAACATATGACTGATAAACAAAATGCTCTCAATGTTGTTTTCCCCCCAATAAGGGGCAAACAGACCAGCTCATCTAAGGGGGCCCCCATGCAAATACTTGGCCAGTAGGAAAAACCCACTTAACTGATAACCTAACCCAGAGTTAAAGC
This sequence comes from Castor canadensis, assembly GCF_047511655.1. Classification (NCBI taxonomy): domain Eukaryota; kingdom Metazoa; phylum Chordata; class Mammalia; order Rodentia; family Castoridae; genus Castor; species Castor canadensis. Next base: position 65,107,406 of record NC_133398.1, read on the forward strand.
ATCCTTAAAAAGCCCCAGCCTTCACCTGAGCAGGGAGTTACCAGCTTCTGGGTTCTGCTGCAGTGCTTTAGCTGTAGCCTTTCCTTTCTCTCTAATAAATCCCTATTTTATATACTGGCTTTGCTTCATCATTCAGCAGTCTCATGAGCCAGTTCTCTGGCCTGTGAAGCAAGGACCCTCGAAACTGTCCTGCAACACTTCGACACTGGCACATAACAATAGAAACTTCTTCCATGTAACTCCATGAATGAGAAGACTCAGGGTAACAAAGGAAAAACTATTTTACAAAGAAAGAAGGAGCAGAAGAATATCAAGAATCACAAAAGAGGTGACAGGGCAGCTAAAAAGTCATGGAGAAACCTAAAGGCAATGCAGACTAGAGTAGGAAATAGCCTGCAGCTCCAATCCTGGTTGAAGGGGAGGGGTAAGGAGAAAGCCCAAACCAGGACCACAGGGTAAGCCAGGTGGCCCAGGTGAAAACAGGTTGGCAGCCCTAACTGTAGAATAAGCCCACAATTCTCAAGTCTTAAATTCAAGGCAGGGATCTGGTATAACAGTGACTCTTCCTGCATGGCAGGCTAGCATTGCTGGAGAAAGTCATTTAGCCATTCTCTGTATCTCAGAGTGCTATAGCCAGGTTCCTGGCCATTTCAGGGACCTGAAAACAGGGAATAATCACAGCTCATGGTGCCTTGGGACACCTTGCCACAATGTCTGGATGGAAGACCAATACAAGAGGTGGCCGTGGAGAGAGAAGGAGCTGATGTGAACCTATTGAGAGGTTTAGATAGCAGGGAGCTCAGGTGGTAAAGAGCATGGAGAGTGATGATTCCATCCTCTCTCTCCATCAAACCCCATCAAACTGGGGGCCCTGTGGAGTGAGTGAGAACCTGCTTGCCCAAAGGCTACAAAGCTTGTTGGGGCCAGCAGCACCTCATGGTACACAAAGAAGAGAAGCTTCTAAAGATGAATGCAGCCCAGCCCTCAGCTCATGTACAGCACCAGACTGAATGGCAGAAACTAGCAGAGACTCCAGTTAGTTTTCTTCTCTCTGATGTTGGATCTGGCCCTGTGCCCTGAACATGTGGGAAAATGTCTGCTAATGAGATATACTTCTATTCCAGTGAGAAACTCCACCTCAACCCTGCTACTATCTAGTCCTGCTTGAATATTGAAAATACTTCAACTGATAGAATATAGGTGATTAAAACTGTCAACCAAGAACTTGACCTCAGATGCACAAATCCCAACATGACTTCTTCAAAAGTCAACAATTCCGTAATAATAGACTATAAGCTTAATGAAGTGAATGAAATGCCAAAGAATTCAAAAGAATGATTGGCAAAATTAAAGAGGACACAAATAAATACTTGAATGAATTCAAAGAGAATAAAAATAAACAGCTGAATGAAATAAGGAAGACAAAACAAGATATAAAAGATTAATCCAATAATGACACAAAAATCTTGAAAAACTCAAAATTGTACAAATGAAAATCTCAGTAAGTCAAATAAAAAACTCAGTTGAAAGCATCATCAATTGCCCTTAATGCAGAGAAACTAAAGCAGATACCTTAAAAGCAACTGAGGCCAATAGGAAAAGGGGACCAGGAACTAGAGAAAAGGTTAAATCAAAAAGAATTAACCTAGAAGGTAACACACACACACAGGAAATTAATGTAAGTCAACTCCCTGTATAGCTATCTTTATCTCAACCAGCAAAAACCCTTGTTTCTTCCTATTATTGCTTGTACTCTCTCCTCAACAAAATTAGAGATAAGGGCAAAATAGTTTCCACCGGGTATTGAGGGGGTGGGGGGGGAGAGGGAGGGAGCAGAGTGGGTGGTAAGGGAGAGGGTGGGGGCAGGGGGGAGAAATGACCCAAGCATTGTATGCACATATGAATAATAAAACAATAAAAAAAAAAATAAAATAAAAAGAAAGCATCATCAAGACAAGGTAAATTAATCAGAACATTCAGACAATAATTAAAGAAATAAAGTACCATTAGAACATAGAAGACTTCTGGGATGCCATTAAAAGGCTAAATTTATGAATGATGGGCATGTAAGAAGGGAAGACATTAAAGGCATAGAAGACATACCCAATAAAGTAAGGCCAGAACATTTCCAAATCTTGGGAAAGGGATATTTATCCAAGTGATGCAGGTTAGGGTTAGGGAAAGTTTGGGACTGCTCCCCCTACTGACTCAAAGAGCTCCTCCCCCTATCCCATAGGTGAGAGAAACCAGGTAATGACTTATTCTCTCCCCACTTCCAAGTTCAAGGTTGTATAAAAATGTCCTAAAAAAAAGACCCTGGACTTATTTTTCTCACTGTGGTGCTTCATTTCACCTGGCAAAGCTGGTGATCGTCCTTCCCTGAATAAAACTTTTCTTCCTTACAGCACCCACATGTTCCGTTTTGATTCTTCCATGTCAGAGTGTGAAAGATATTATACTTTTGCAATTAACACAAGTATAAGAGAATTTTAGAACACCAAGCACAAGGTCAGCTTCATGTTGTATTATAGCTAAAACATTAAGTATACAGAACAAGGAAAGAATATTGAAAACTGTAAAAGAGAAGTGCCAAGTCAATATAAAGGCAAAAAATCATCAGAATAACAGATTTCTCAATAGAAATTCTGAAGGCCAAGAAGGAATCAAGTGATGTACTACTTTAAGCCTTGAAAAAAAAATAACTGCCAACTTAGATAACTGTATTCAGCAAACCTGTCCTTTATAATTGATGGAGAAATACAAACCTTTCACAATAAACAAAACCTAAAGGAATTAACAACCACTAAGTCAGCACTGCAGAAGATACTTGAAGGAATCCTACACACAAAAGAAGATAAACACAACCATGAATATATGGGAATAAGTCTCACTAACACAGTAGACAAGCAAGTGAGGATTCAGAAAGAATTAAATTGAAAAGATATTCTAAGTAAATAGAACCTAGAAGCAAGCAGGAAGAGCTATACTCATATCTGACAAAGCAGACTTTAAACCAAAATTAGAAAAGACAAAGAAGGTTACTATACATCAATAAAGGAAACAATCCATTGAGAGGATGTAAAAATTGGATATATACATGCATCAAGTGTCAGTGTGCCCAATTTCATAAAACAAATACTAGTAGGCATAAAATCACATAAAGATTCCAACATAATAATAGTGGAAGATTTTAATAACCCACTCTCATCAAAAGATAGGTCACCCAGATGAAAAAGTCAACAAAGAAACTTCAGAATTAAAGGACACTACAGACAAATGAACTTAACAGATGTCTACAGAATATTCTACCCAACAGCTACATAATACACATTCTTCTCAGCAGCACATGAAACTTATTCTAAAAAGATCACATTTTAAGACATAAAACAAGTATTAGCAAATATAAGAAAACAGAAATAACTACTTGCTTTTTTTATCAGGCCACAATAGAATAAAACTAGAAATTAATAATAAGAGAAACTGCAGAAAATATACAAATACATGGAGACTGAAAAATATACCTTTGAATGATCAATAAGTTATTGAAGAGATAAAGGGGAGATCAAAAAATTCCTAGAAGCAAATGAAAATACAACAAGCCATAACATATGGGATACACTGAAAGTGACTTTAAGAGGGAATTTTACAGCTATCCATGCATACATTAAAAATCTGAGAAGCTGGGCATGGTGGCACACACCTATAATACCAGCTACTCTGGAGTCAAAAATAGGGGAACTGCAGTTCAAGGCCATCTGGAAAAAAACATAGCAAGACCCTATTTAAAAACAGGCCCAACATGGTGGTACATGCCTGTAATTCCAGCTACTCAGGAGGTTTGAGACCCAAGTTGATACAGGCAAAAGCATGAGACCCTATATGAAAAACAAACTAAAAGAAAAAAGACTGGAGGATAGCTCAAGTGGCAGAGCACTTGCCTACCAAGCATGAGGAAGGCCCTGAATTCAATTCCCAGTCCCACTAAATAAATAAATAAATAAATAAATAAATAAATAAATAAATAAATGGAGAGATTGCAAAATAATAACCTTAATGATGCACTTCAAAGTCTTAGGAAAACAAGAACAAGCTAGTCCCAAAATTAGAGGAAGGAACAAAATAAAGATCCAGGCTGGGATTAATTAAATGAAGCTAAAGGAGCACTACAGAGGATCAGTAAAATGAGTTGGTTCTTTGAAAGAATAAATAAGATTGACAAATCTTTACCCAAACTAACCAAAAGAAAAAGACCCAAATTAATAAAATTCGAGATGGAAAAGATGAAATATCAGATATCACTGAAATTCAGAGAATAATTAAAGAACATCTGAAAACTTATAATCTAATAAATTGGAAAATCTGGAAGAAAATGGATACCTTTCTAAACACAAATGACCTACTGAAATTGAACCAAGAAGATACAAATAACTTAAACAGATCAATAATGAGCAATAAGATGGAAACTAATAAAAATGCCTCCCAAAAAAGAAAAGCCCAAAACCAGATAGATTAACTTATAAATTCTACCAGACTTTTAAGAATACTAGTGCTTCTCAAACTTCAACAAAATGCACAGAGCAAACACTTCCAAACTCATTGTATGAAGCCAGTATTACCCTGAAACCAAAACTGGAAAAGAAAATAAAAATGAAAACAATAAGTCAATTTCCTGGATGAACTTAGATGCAAAATTTTTCCATAAAATACTTGCAAATCAAATTTAGCAACACATTAAAAAGATCACACATCTGAGGATCCAAGATGGCGACTAGGGTGCAGAAGCAGACAGTGTGAGCACCATAAATCAAAAATCTTACTGAGATGCTGGAGCCACACTTGGCAGAAATAAAGCACCAAGAAGAATCAAAACTTCAACACCCTGAACCCCAAGCCTGTAAAAATTTCCTCATGCCATATTACACTGAGAAAACAGGAGGGCTCCTGTGCCACCAGATGCTGGCTCCAAACCTGCTTGGGAGACATCCAGCAGACCAACAGGTGAGCACCAAGTGTCATGCAGTATTCCCACAGCTACCCCTGGGATAAACCAGCATAGCCCCCTGGACAGACTGACCCACACCCCACAAAAAAACCCAAAAAACTGAACAATAAACAAGGAACTGAAAATGAACAGGAAGCAGAGGGGGTGGGGTGCTGTAAGCAAACAAGAGAAGCAGGGAGGGGCAAGGAGCTGATCTCTGTGTGAACTTTTAGTAAACAAAGGCTAGAAAGGCAGAAGGGCCAACAGTGGGCAGGTGATAAGCCACTGTCTGAAATAGGGTAGGTAGCAGTTCACAAAGCTCATCTCCTGAGCCAATGAGCAACATTCACACTGCAAAATTGGAAAATAATCAGCAAACCATCACAACATGCTGACAGCTGGGGACCAGGTGACAGATCACTGACCTTGCCCCAGAGAAAGGGGGTGAGGCAAAGAAACAAGCCCCCAGTAAACCAACACAGAGAAAACCCAACTCCAAAGCAGGACAGATGGTGGGCTACAGAGCTGATCTCTGGAACCTGAGGACAATATACAAATTTAAACTGCCACACCTACTGAGGGAGGAGCTGACTAAGCAGCTGCCACTGAAAGACAGAAAAAAAAGCTGGTGAGACTCCCCAACCACCTGGAGAGACTAAGACAGAACCTCTGCTTAATACCAACACCAAGACTGTATGCTGAAGGAGTAACACCAGAACTACTAAGACTGAAATTCTATTGTTCCTGAACTTGGAATTTTTTTGTGTGTTTTTTTGTTTTGCTTCTTGTTTGTTTGTTTGTGTATGTTTGTCCATCTCTCCCTGTTGATTTCTTTGGTTTTTTGTTTGTCTGTTTTGTTTTGTTAGTTTTACTATTGTGAGTTAGCTAATGCTAAATTACACACAGATCAGGGACAGAAATAGAATACATATAATAACCTGAAAACCCAACACACACACAAAGCAAAATTAAACCAAAGGAAAGAAAACAGGTGACTGAAACCACCAATAGCCTATCAAGAACATAGTTACACAGTAGCAAGTGGAGCAATGGGAAGACAAAAAAGGGATGGAAACCATTCCCCCCCCCAAAAAAAAAATTTAATACAGGATTCAGAGGGAAATGAAGAAAACAGATACTCAGTTCCAGACTCCAACAAAACAAATATAAAGGATGCCAAGGAACCCAATGAAGCCCTAAAGAATACTCTAAAGGAAGAAATCCTGCAAGTAATCACTGAGAATTTCATGGAGATGATACTAGACATGGTCAACCAAAGTGTACAACAGGCACTCAAGAAATTCCAAGACACCAAAAATAAAGAACACAAGAAGACACAGAAACAAATAAATGAACTCATAGGAGCCCTAAATAAACACCAAAGTGAAGCAGAGAACACTATATAGAGATAAATGAATTAAAGACAAAATTTGACAATATTAAAGAGGAAGTGACCCATGATATGGAAAACCTCAGAAAAAAGAATAAAACAGAAATGTAAAACACAATGGAAGGCCACTCCAGCAGACTAGAACAAGCGGAAGACAGAATCTCAGAACTTGAAGATAAAATGGAAATTCAAGGAAAAACTGAAGAGCTTTTAGTCAAACAACTCAAGACCTGTGAAAGGAATATGCAAGAATTCACAACTCCATCAAAAGACCAAACCTGAGAATCATGGGCATTGAAGAAGGAGAAGAGGTGCAAGAAAAAGGGATTCATAATATATTCAACAAACTAATAACAGAAAAATTCCCAAATCTAGAGAAAGTTATACCCATTCAGGTACAGGAAACCCCCAGGACACCAAACAGACTTCACCAAAATAGAACTAAACCATGACATATTATCATTAAAACAACAAGCACAGAGAATAGAGAAAGAATATTGTAAGCTGTAAGAGAGAAAAAACAAAAAACATACAAAGGTAAACCCATTAAAATCACAGCAGATTTCTCTTTTTTTTTTTTATGCGTGTAAGTCATTTTAAGGTTTTGTCAGCTTTTGTTCCATGTATACTGAAGCATTTCTTTTTTTTTAATTATTCATATGTGCATACAAGGCTTGGTTCATTTCTCCCCCCTGCTCCCACCCCCTCCCTTACCACCCACACCGCCCCCTCCCCCTCCCCCCCTCAATACCCAGCAGAAACTATTTTGCCCTTATCTCTAATTTTGTTGTAGAGAGAGTATAAGCAATAATAGGAAGGAACAAGGGTTTTTGCTGGTTGAGATAAGGATAGCTATACAGGGCATTGACTCACATTGATTTCCTGTGCGTGGGTGTTACCTTCTAGGTTAATTCTTTTTGATCTAACCTTTTCTCTAGTACCTGTTCCCCTTTTCCTATTGGCCTCAGTTGCTTTAAGGTATCCACAGCAGATTTCTCAATGGAAACATTAAAAGCAAGAAAGACATGGAGTGAGGTCTTCCAGGCACTGAATAAAAATAACTTCAACCCTAGGATACTCTACCCAGCAAAACTATCATTCAAAATAAATGGAGCAATAAAAGTCTTCCACAATAAGCAGAAACTAAAACAATATATGACAACCAAGCCACCACTACAAAAGATTCTTCAAGGAATTCTACACACAGAAAATGAAAGCAAACAAAACCATGAGAGGACAGGCAGCACCAAACCACATGAGAAGAAAAGACAAGGAATAAGAGAGTAACATTAATTCAGCTGCACACAATTAAACCCTTAAACAAAAACAACTAAATGACAGGAATCACATACCTATCAATACTAACACTGTTAATGAACTTAACTCCCCTATCAAAAGACACCATTTGGCAAAAAGGATTAAAAAGAAAGATCCAACAATCTGTTGTTTACAGGAGACCCATCTCATTGACAGAAACAAGCACTGGCTTAGGATGAAAGGCTGGAAGATTTACCAAGCCAATGGCCCCCCAAAACAGGCAGGAATAGCAATACTTACCTTGGACAAAATAGACTTCAAACTTACATTGATCAAATGAATAAAGAAGGACACTCCATACTAATAAAAGGTGATATACACCAAAAAGAACAATTATCAACATATATCCACCCAATGTCAGTGCACCTAATTTCATCAAACATACTCTGAAGAACCTAAAAGCATATATAGACTCCAATACCGTGGTAGTGGGAGACTTTAATACCCCCTATCACCAATAGATAGGTCATCCAAACAAAAAAAATCAATAAAGAAATTCTAGAACTAAATCACACCATAGATCAAATGGACCTAGCTGATGTCTACAGAACATTTCATCCAACTTCTGAACAATATACATTCTTCTCAGCAGCCCATGGAATCTTCTCAAAAATTTATCATATCTTAGGGTACAAAGCACGCCTCAGCAAATAAGAAAATAGAAATAATCCCATGCATTCCATCTGATCACAGTGCATTAAAACTAGAACTCAACAAAAACAACAGTAAAAAACATGCAAACAATTGGAAGGTGAACAACATATTGCTCAATGATCAATGGATCATTGATGAAATAAAAGAGGAAATTAAAAAGTTCCTGGAAGTTAACGAAAATGAAAACACAACCTACCAGAACCTATGGGACACAGCAAAGGCAGTCCTAAGAGGAAAGTTTATAGCCATGAGTGCATATATTAAAAGGACTGAAAGATCCCAAATCAATGACCTAATGATACATCTCAGACTCCTAGAAAAAGAAGAGCAAGAAAATCCCAAAACAAGCAGAAGGAGAGAAATAATAAAAATAATGGCAGAAATTAATGAAATAGAAACAAAAAAAAAATACATAGAATCAATGAAACAAAAAGCTGGTTCTTTGAAAAAATAAACAAGATTGACAGACCCCTGGCAAACCGGACTAAAATGAGGAGACAAAAAACCCAATTCAATGAAATCAGAAATGCAAAAGGGTCTCCCCTTTCCACGGAAATCCAGGAACTCTTGAGAGACTACTTTGAGAACCTTTATTCTAATAAATTTGAAAATCTTGAAGAAATGGAAAAATTTCTAGATACTTATGACCATCCAAAACTGAACCAAGAGGACATTAATCACCTGAACAGATCTATAACACAAAATGAAATTGAAGCAGCAATAAGGAGTCTCAAAAAAAGAAAAATCCAGGACCTAATGGATTTTATCAGACTTTTAAAGAAGAACTAATACTAACTCTTCTTAAATGTTTCCATGAAATAAAAAAGGAAGGAACACTGCCCTACTCATTTTATAAAGCCAGTATTACACTCATCCCAAAAACCAGACAAAGACACCTCCAAAAAAGGAGAACTATAGGCCAATCTCCTTAATGAACATCAATGTAATTTCAATATACGTATATCTAGAAATGTAATACAACACATTAATAGAAGCAAAGACAAAAACCACTTGATCATCTCAATAGATGCAGAAAAAGCCTTTGATAAGATTCAATACAACTACATGATAAAAGCTCTAAGAAAACTAGGAATAGAAAGAATGTACCTCAACATTGTAAAGCTATATATGACAAACTTATAGCCACCATGATACTTAATGGAGAAAAACTGAAACTATTTCCCCTAAAATCAGGAATAAGACAAGGGTTTCCACTATCCCCACTCCTATTCAACATAGTCCTGGAATTCCTAGCCAGAGCAATTAGTCAAGAAGAAGAAATAAAAGGAGTACAAATAGGTAGATAAACTGTTAAAATATCCCTATTTGCAGATGACATGATACTATATCTTAAAGACCCAAAAAACTCTACCTCAAAACTCCTAGATACCATAAACAGCTATAGCAAGGTTACAGGATACAAAATACACTTACAAAAATCATTAGGTTTTCTATACACCAACAATGAACAACTTGAGAAAGAATATATTGAAATAATTCGATTTACAATAGCCTCAAAAAAAAAATCAAATACCTAGGTGTAAACCTAACAAAGGATGTGAACGACCTCTACAAGAACTACAAACCCCTGAAGAAAGAGATCAAGGAAGACTACAGAAGGTGGAGAGATCTCCCGTGCTCATGGATTGGTAGCATCAACATAGTAAAAATGGCTATACTACCAAAAATAATTTACAGGTTTAATGCAATCCCCATCAAAATCCCAATGACATTCATTACAGAGAATGAAAAATCTACCCTAAAGTTCATTTAGAAACACAAGGGACCACGCATAGCCAAAGCAATACTCAGCAAAAAGAGCAATGCTGGAGGTATCACAATACCTGACTTCAAACTATATTACAAAGCAATGGCAATAAAAACAGCATGGTACTGGCACAAAAACAGACATGAAGACCAATGGAACAGAATAGAGGATCCTGATATGAATCCATACAACTATACCCACCTTATTTTTGAGAAAAATGCTAAAAGCATACAATGGAGAAAAGACAGCCTCTTCAATAAATGTTGCTGGGAAAAGTGGTTATCCGATAGCAAAAAACTGAAACTAGATCCATGTTTATCACCCTGTACTAGTATTAACTAAAAATGGATCAAGGACCTTAATATCAGACCTGAAACTCTGAAGTTAGCACAGGAAAGAGCAGGGAATACCCTTGAAGTAATAGGTATAGGTAAGGACTTCCTCAATAGAACCCCAGGAGCTCAGCAACTAAGAGAAAGGATGGACAAGTAGGACTACATAAAATTAAAAATCTTTTGCACAACAAAAGAAATGGTCTCTAAGCTGAAGAGACCACTCACAGACTGGGAGAAAATATTTGCCAGCTATACATCAGACAAGGGACTGATAACCAGAATATACAGGGATCCTAAAAAACTAAACTCTCCCAAAATCAATGAACCAATTAAGAAATGGGCAACTGAACTAAACAGAACTTTCTTAAAAGAAGAAATTCAAATGGCCAAAAAACACATGAAAAAATGTTTACCATCTCTAGCCATAAAGGAAATGCAAATCAAAACCACACTAAGATTCCACCTTACCCCTGTTAGAATAGCCATCATCAAAAACACCTCCAGGAACAGGTGTTGGTGAGGACATGGGGAAAAAGGAACCCTCGTACACTGCTGGTGGGAATGCAAGCTAGTGCATTGTATTGGTAAAAAATATGGAGGCTTCTTAAAAATCTAAACATAGATCTGCCATATGATCTAGCAATCCCACTCCTAGGGATATGCCCAAAGGAATGCAGCTCAAGTTACTCCAGAGGTATCTGCACACCCTTGTTTATTGTAGCCAAGTTATGGAAACAACCAAGATGCCCCACTACTGACGAATGAATCAAGAAAATGTGGTACTTGTACACGATGGAATTTTACTCAGCCATGAAGGAAAATGAAATCTTATCATTCTCAAGTAAATGGATGGAACTGGAGAACATCATTTTGAGGGAGGTTAGCCAGGCTCAGAAGACCAAAAATTGCATGTTCTCCCACATGTGGGCTTTAGATCTAGGGCAAATGCAGCAATGTTTTTGGACTTGGGTCATACACTAAGGGGAGAGCACATATGGGAGGTATGGGGATAGTTACGAAACCCAAAACTTGAAAGTGTTTGAAGTCCCCCACTGCAGAGGAGCTAATACAGTAACCTTAAAGCAACAGAGGTCAATATGGGAAGGGGATCAGGAACTAGTGAAAAGGTCAGGTAGAATTGAATCAATTCGGGTTGTAATACACTTGTACATGTAAGCAATGCTAGGAATCTCACTGTATAGCTATCCTTATCTCAACTAGCAAAAACACTTTGTCTTTCTTATTACTGCTTATGTCTCTTCAACAAAATTGGAGAAAAGGGCAGAACAAGCTCTGCCTGGAAGTGAGGGGTGGTGGTGGAAAGGGGGAGGAGTGGGGTCAGTGGGGGAGAAATGTCCCAGACAATGTATGTACATATGGATAAATGAATAAAAAACATCACACATCATAATCAGGTTGACTTCATTCCAGAAACGTAAGGAGGGTTCAACATAGGCAAAGCAATACATTTTTTTCTTCTTCTTTTTTTTAATTTCTTTTATTCACATGTGCATACAATGTTTGGGTCATTTCTCCCCCCCTTCCCCCTGCCCCCTGCCTTTCCCCCTGCCTTCTCCCTCTCCCCAAAGCAATACATTTAATACAGCATATAAACAGAATCACATAATCATCTCAGTAGAAAAATCCTTTGACAAAATCCCTGCATGGTAAAATCCCAAAAGAAAGTAGGACTAGAAGATTCATGCTTCAACATAATAAAGATATGTATGACAGACCTATAGCCAGCATTATAATGAATGTGAAAGAAACTGAAAGCATTTTTTTCTAAAATCAGAAATGAGACAAGGGTGTCCACTGTAACCCTTCTTATTTAATACAGTGTTTGACTTCTTTGTCAAGCAGACAAAGAAGTAAGACAAGCAGTAAAGCAGTAAGACAAGAGTAAGAAATAAAAATGATACAAATAGAAAAAGAAGAAGAAGTCAAACAATCCCTGTTTGCAGACGACATGATCCTATACTTACAAGACCTTAAAACTCTACTAGAAGACTCATAGATCTGATAAACATTTTTGGTTAGTGACAAGACACAAAATCAACATACAAAAACAGTAGCTTTGGTGGCAGGAAAGGGAATAGGAGGGTAAATGCCATGCAAAAACTGTCTGCATATGTATGTAAATGCAAAAATGATACCTTGAAAATATTCCAGGAATGGGAGAGAACAAAAGAGAGCAATGGAAGGGGGTGAATTCAAATATGATATATTTGATGCATTGTATGAACTTTTGTAATGCCACAAGGTACCCCCACCCAGCACAACAATAATAAAAAAGAAACAGTAGTTTTTCTACACTCCAACAATTAACTTTGAAAAAACAGGTCAGGAAAACAATCCCATTAAGAATAGCCTGAAAAAATACCTAGGCATAAACTTAACCAAAGATGTTAAAGAAATGAAAACTATAAAGCACTGAAGAGAGAAACTGAAGAATCCAACTAGAAGATGCTCATGGATTGATAGAATAAATATTGTTAAAATGGACATACCAAAAGAAATATACAAATTCATTAAAATCCCCATCAAAATTGTAATGACATTTTTCACAAAAACAGGAAAAATATCCCACAATTCATATGGAAGCACTAAAGAACACAAATAGCCAAAGCAATCTTGAGCAACGTTGAATGTATCACAATAACTGACTTCAAACTATTCTATAGGGCCATAGTAACAAAATAACCTGTTACTTGCACAAAATGAGACATATAGACCAAGGGACTATAATAGACTAGGTCCAGAAATAAGCCCAAGCAGGTACCATCATCTGATTCTTGACAAAACACTAAAAATATACATTGAAAAAAAGACAGTACCTTTTTAATAAATGGTGCTGGGGGAAAAAAGATATCCACATGTAGAAGACTGAAAGTAGATCCTATCTCTCACCCTGTGTAAAAATCAATTCAAAATGGATCAAAGACCTTAATGTAAGACCTGAAACTTTGAAACTGCTACTAGAAAACATAGGAGAAATACTTCAAGATATAGAGATAAGCAAGGGCTTTCTAAACATTGAAATTTCTCTCTAAAAGCTAAAAAAATAAGAGCAAGAATTGACTAATCAGATTTCATCAAATTCATCTAACAGAGGATTAATATTCAGAATATATAAGGAACTCAAAAAATTAAATACCAGAATAACAGGTAATCCAACTAATAAATGGGCAAATAAATTGAAAGAATAAAGTACAAATGGCCAATAAATCATGAAAAAAATGTTCAACATCATTTGCCATCAGGATCAGATGAATCAGAAAGTCTATCATCAAGTAAACAAATAACAAATGCTGACTAGGATGTGTAGAAAAGGCATTAGTGCAGGTACTGTGGAAATCAGTATGGAGGTTCCTCAAAAAATTAAAAATAGAACCCCTGTATGATCCAGTTATACCACTTCTGCGTATATACTACCACCCCTGCCAAATTAAAGTCAGCTTACAATAGAGATACCTGTGTACCCATGTTTATTGTGCCACTATTCACAGTAGTCAAATTATGGAATCAACTGAGGTGCCCATTAGAGGATGAATGGATAAAGAAAACATGAGATGTATTCATCCATTAAGAAGACTGACATCATGTCACTTACAGAAAACTGGATAAAACTTGAAATCATCATGTAAGTAAAATAAGTTAGTCCTAAAAAGACAAGTATCACACTTTTTATCTCATTTATGGAAGCTAGAGGGAACAAGACAAAGCAAAGAAGACCATGAAAGTAGAACAGGGACTACTATGGAGGTAGGAAAGGGAAAGGGAAAGGGAGAAGAAGAAGGGGGAGATAAAGAGTAATTGAGGGAGTAAAAAGACCAAAGTATATTATATGCATGTATGGGTGTGTCATGATGAAACCCTTACTATGTATAATTTAATATTCACACAAAAAAAGAGAAAACCTCATCAAAACTGAGTGAGGTGGCACTGTCTATAATCCCAGCTACTCAGAGGGTAGAGACAAGAGGATTGTGGTTCAAGGCCAGCCTGGGAAAAAGTAAGACCCTCTTTCAAAAAAAAAAATAGAGAAAAGGACTTGGAAGCATCGTTCAAATGGTAGAGTGCTTGCCTAACAAAAAAGTACAGAGTTCCCATATACTCATATATTATATTTGATGAACTAATATTGACATATTGTTATTAACAAATCTATAGTTTAATTAGGGTTCACTCTGTGTTGTACAGTTTTATAGGTTTTGACAAATGTGTAATGTCATGTATTTACCATTACAGTATCATACAAAATAGATTCACTGATCTAAAATAATTCCCTCCATTTTGCCTATTTGTCTCTCTCTGCTCATTTCCCCTCCTGAGCCCCCAGAACTACTGATCTTTTACTATATCTACAGTTTTACCTTTTCCAAAATATCATATCATTGGATCATATAGTTTGTAACCTTTCAGACTGATTATTTCACTTGTTAACCTGCATTTAGGATTCCTCCATGTCTTTTTGTGACTTGATAGTTCATTTATTCTTATTGCCAAGTAGTATTTTGGTGTGTGGATGCATGCTTGCCCATTCACCCATAGAGAAATATCTTTGTTGCTTCCAATTTGGGACAATTGTGAATAAAACTGCTACCAGCATTTGTGTACAGGTTTTTATGTGAACTTACTTTTCAATTTATTTGAGTAAGTACTTAGGAGCAAGGCTGCTAGATTGTACAGTAAAACCATTTTGCTTTGTGTGGAAACTTCCAAACTGCCTTCCAGTGTAGCTATACTATCTTTTGTTTCCTTTAGCAATGAATAAGAGTTCCTGTTGCTACAAATCCTTGCCAGTATTTGGTGTGGCTAGTGTTTTGGACTTTATTCTAATAGGTATGGAGTAGAATTTCACTTTGACCATATTTTTTAAAGCATTGTTTTCTATCACTTATTACTGAAAGTAGTGTGTTCAATGCTTTCCTTTTCCTGTTATTCTTGGAAGGCTTAAATTCCAATGCTGAGAAGTTTAGCATTGTGCCAGACTTTAAATTATTTTTTAGTGAAATACATAAACCTCAAACCCAAAACGTTGTACTTTTGTTTCTCTCTGAAAATACCAAAAGTTACTCATAGGCTACCAAAAAAAACTTCATGCATGACATCAGGCCAAACTATCACTTGACCTATTTTTAGTCATTCATTGAGGAATAATTTTCATAGAGTGAAACTCCTTCTTTTCTGTTTTGTTTTTTCTTCTTGAGACAGGGTCTTTTTATGTATACAGCCCAGGCTGGCCTTGAACTGACAAGCTTCCTGCCTTAGTCTCCTGAGTACTTGTATTACAGGTGTGCACCACCACACTTGGCAAAACTCCTTTTTAAGTATATGGCTTGATGAGTTTTGACAAAGTATGCAGCTGTATAATCACCACCACTATAATCAAATACAGAACATTTCCACTAGTGAAAAAAATTTCCCCACACCCCCTTTTTAAAATTAGGATATATTCATTGTACAAGGGGAACTCATTGTGACAATTCCAAATAGGCTTACAGTGTACATTAGTTAGTTCACCCCCACCATCTCCCCACTGAACCCTATCCCTGCACCACTTAAAGCAATTGCAAGAGGTTTCATAGTTCTGTTTCATATAAGTATATGAAGTCCATAAACCATACTCCCTCACTTTAATCTCCTTCATTAACCTTCCCCCCATAAGTACCACCCCACACCTTACCTATTTTATAATCCTGTATTTCATTATTAATTCCTAAGTCAATGTTCAAAGCAGTTTCTCAATGTATCCCATCTGTGAATATACTTTACTTTGGTCAGTTCAGTCCCTTCCATTACTCTCCCTTAGCCATTCTTTCCACCCCCCATTTTTAACAGCTTTCAATATGTATCATTATATCCTCTACCTTCACAGACATTATATATTTCAATATTGTTGATGCTCTATCATTTTTTTTCCTTTCCCTCCTCTTGAGTTCCATAGAGTATTTCCACTATTACAAACAAGTTCTACGTATAGGTTTATATATAATCAGCTTGTTTGTGTGTATATGTTTATCTTTTGAATCCATCTTCCACATATGAGAGAAAACATGCAGCCTTTGTCTTTCTGATCCTTGCTTACTTTACTTAACCCGATGTCCTCCAATTGCACTCATTTACTTTCAAACCACATGGTCTCATTCTTTCTTATGGCTGAATAAAACTCCATTTTATATATATATATTACATATATGTATCACATTTTCTTGATCCATTCATCAGTTGTAGGGCATCTGGGTTGTCTCCATAGCTTGATTCTGAACAGTGCTGCGAAAAACACTTACATTGAGAAACCCCTTTGAACACAGTGAGACTGTAAGGTAGGAGTTAAAGATTGGTCAAAAAGATTAGGGCAGGCACCCTGAGGCTGAAAGGCCTTGAGATGAACAGAATGTAAGAGACCTTGAAACTGCTTGCAAGCCTGGGAGTTGAGATAAACAGGTATGAAGAATGAGAAATCTTGAAACTGCTTGCTCAAGCCTTGAAATTGCTACAGACATGTGAACAACACATGAACTATGCCCTGATAGGATGCTCAATTGGTGAGCCAAACCTCAGAGCCCATTGGGAAGGGAAAGGGCGACATTCACAATGTCCCCATGGAACACAGTGGGTGGTGATGACGTACATCCCCTAAGTGGACCAAGAGCACAGAGACACAACCAGCTCCCCTTTAATCAGGAAATAAAACCCTTATAAAAACCACGAGACAAAGAGCCTTGTGGGCTCAGCCTTTCTGAGACCCAACCCATATGGGTGTTTCTTCTCTCCTTTTCTTCTATGTTTAACTAAAACTCAGATTATCCTCTCTACTTAGATGAAACTTTGCTGTTTTGCTCACTCTGTTTTCTGTGACATAAATTCTTGGATCTTATGAGACAAAGTTCCCGGCAACCTGAGACCAGACCACTATAGCACACCTGAGACCAGACCACTGCAACAATAGCACCAGGTTCGCAAGGGGGTTGCCACCCTGACTGCCCAGGGTTTGCTCAGGGTACTGTTGAACCTGAATAAGCCAGAGCAAGCTAACTGAGCTGGGGGGTGGGGTGGCGGTGGGTAGTGCTGATATATGCTGTTTTATGTATGGTTTCTTTCACTTAACGTAACGGTGTCGAGTCACACATGTTGTTGTATGTATTAGGGGCATCAACCGAAATAACAGAGAGATTATCCAAGGAATAATGATATTTATTTAGCAATAACAGAGCATTACAATTTATTACCATAATAAATATGTTAGTCCATTTTTAGATGCTGCAGCAAAATACCTGACACTGAGTACTTTATAGATAAAAGAGTTTTTATTTAGTTCACAAATCTGGATGTTTAAGAACATAATGCTAGCATGTGCTCAGTTCTCTTGAGGACCCCCTTGTGGCGGATAGTATCATGGCAGGAATGTTTGTGAGAAGAAACAGATCATATGGTAAGACAGGAAGCCAGAGAAGGATTCAAGGAGTAGGCTTGCTCTTCTCTAATAACTTGTTCTCTCACTAAGGTTGTGTGAGAACTATGTTAATCCTTTCCATGGATGATGCCCCCACTGAGCTAACAACCTTCCACTAAGCCCCCACCTCTTTTTTTCTCATGGTGCTGCAGTCAAACCCTGGGCCTTGTGTATGTTAGGCAAGCACTCTACTACTGAGCTAATCCATAGCCCTGGCTTCTCCTCTTAAAGGCCCACCACCTCTCTTACTTTCACCACTTTGGGGACTAAGTTTCTGACACTTGAACCTTTGGAGAACATACCCAGACCAAATCCAAATCATAACCTTCTGCCCCTGTCCCCCAGGTTCATACCCTTCTCATAATGCAAAATATAATAATTTTATCCCCAGTAGTCTCCAAATCTGAACTCATTCTAGTATCACTCAAAAGCCTAAGTCCAAAATCTTAGCTGATACTCAAAATAACCTTCTCTAGCTGTAGGTCTATAAAACAAAAAATTTTTAAATGTTCTCTAACCTCCAATATACAGTGGTAGGCCAGGGATAAGATAAAGTTACTGGTCTAAGAGAGAAAAATGGGGAAGTAATTTGTAAAGGAAAGGAGTAACTGGCCCAAAAGTAGACTAAAACACAGGAGGGAAGACATTAAATCTTAAAGCTCCAAGTCTAGTATCCTATGCACACTGCAGTAGTGGATGAGCCTACAAGGCCCCAACTCTATGGCTTTGCTGGTCGCAGCCCACTTAGGGCTGAAAACTGATGTTTGCAGCTTTTCTAGGCTGGTCTTGCATTCTACTAGTGGGTCTACTTTCTTAGGGGTGGGGAGGTCTCAGATGTGGCTCCATTCCCATGGCTTCACTAGGCATTATAGTGGGGAGTCTCTATAATACGACTGTGGTTTTGCCTGTACAGCTAACTTCTTCCAAGCCTCCTTTGATATTTTCCTTTGAAATTTCAGTGGAAGCCGCCATGACCCCATTTCTCTTGTATTCTGCATACCTGAAAAACCAGTGTCGGAAAGATGCCACCACCAAGTCTATCACAACATGAGCTGTCCATGAGCCTGCTTGAATCCTGGCTGAAGCAGTCATAGAGCACTTTGTTTGAAAGCAGAGAGCAGAAGCCCTAGACAGTCCTGGGTACTGAGTCCCCTTGACTTAGTTCTTAAAACAATTATGTCCTTAGAGGCCTCTGGGCCTGTGATGGTGTGGGGTACTCTCAAAGACTTCTGAGGTACCCTGGAACCTTCTTTCCAATCGTCTTGATAATCAGCATCCACGCTAATCTCTTTAGCAACTAGTTGCTGAGCAGCACCCTCCTCTCCTGAATAGGCCTCTTCACTAGATGGTCAGGGCTCTGACATTCTCAAAACTTTCCATTCTGTTTCTTTTTGTTCCTAAATCTCATTGTAAATCTCATTAAGAACAGCCAATAATAGCCATGCAATACCCTGAAAGTTGTATGGTTTAGAACTTTTCTCCACCAATAAACTAATCCATCATTCTTAAATTTCACATTTCAGGTCTAGTTGTACCAGCAGCCCCACTTTTGTTATCAGTTTTCTTTATTAATCTGTTTTCTGTTGCTATAACAAAATACCTGAGGCATGATCATTTGTAAAGAGGTTTACTTAGCTCATGGTTTTGGGGGATCCAGAGTATGGCAATGGCACTGTCTTCTGCTTCTTACAGGGCTTTAGAAAGTTCTTATCTCAGACATGAAGGTGGAAGTTCTTCCCCTTCATTATTTTATGGTTCTAATTTTGTCTGGATCTGACAACAATTGATCAACTTGGTATTATCAACTTTCAGAATAGTTTTATTTTCCTTTCTAATTGTAGAACAGTGTACTGTTGTATGGATTATATCAAATTTTGTTTATCCATTCACCAGTTGATGGACATTGTAATTATTTCTAGTTTGGGGCTGTTATAAATAAAACTTTTACAAGCTTTTGCATAGTAGTCTTATGTGGAAATATGTATTTATTTCTCTTGAGCAAATACTTAATAGTAGATATTCTGGGTTGTATGATAAGCACATATTTCATTTTATAAGAATGTACCAAACTGTTTTCCAAAGTATCTGAATAATTTTGCATTCCTTCTAGCAATATGATGGAGTTCTAGTTGCTTTCATTCTCACTAGCACTTGATATTCTCATCTTTTAAATTTTACTCACTATAGTCATTGTATAGTGGCATCTCAGAGTGATTTTAATCTGAATTTCCTTAATGACTAGTGATATTAGTCATTTTCCATGTGTTTGTTATTCATATATCTTCTTTGGTGTTGGTTCATATCTTCTATTTTAATTGTGTTATTTATCTTATTTTTGTGTTGTAAGAATTCTTTGTATGTTATTCCAAATATAAGTTCTCTATCCAACATATGTTTCCTAAATTCAAGACTTAGTTTAAGACTTGTCTTTTCATTTTCTTGGTGTCTTTCAAGGAGTGGAGAGTTTTAATATTTACAACATACAATAATTTTTTTATGGTTGATGCCATTGTGTTCTATTTGAATAGTCTTTTCCTAATCCAAAATTACTATGCTTTTCTCCTACTGAGAGGGGAAGCTTCCCTGACCAGGGCAACTATATCTTAAATTACACTCCATCAAAAACCTAAGGGGGGGGACTTTAACCTGGCAAAGTGAAAAACAGGACATGTCTCAGTAAAACAGCATGTAAAAAGCAGGAAGATGTAAAAAATAAGAGGATGTGAGAAAACAAGATGTAGCCTAACAAAATGGGCCCAAATACAGCAACAAAGAAATGAAAAAACAGAATTTATAAATGTTCTGACAAATGGGAGATAAAGGAAACAAACAGATATGAATTCAGGCTGAATCTAAGAGACCAACTGACTATATAAACCCTAGACTTGAACAAACTGTGGCTTAGCTCCCTAGGCCCCTCTCACCCTTCACAGGAGCTTTTGCTGCCCTTCCAGTAGATTCTGTGCTTGCTCTTCTCTTAAACCTTTGGTTTTCATTCTTCGATTTGGCCTAGACATGAACTCAAGGTCAAAAACCCAGTAACACTATGTTTTCTTAGAGAGGTCTTATAGTTTTAGTGCTTACATTTTTATCTATGGTCTTTTAAAATTAAATTTTGTGTTTAATGTGAGACAAGGGCAAAAGTTCATTTTTTCTCTTTCCTTCTCTTGCCGTTCCTTCCTTTTCTTTGCTGTGGCAATTTCAAGAATAGTTGGATCTATTCCTATATTTTCTCTTCTGATCTACATTGTCTTTAAGCCAATATCATTGTCCTGATTACTATAGCTTTATAACTAGTCTTAAAATCAGCTAGTGTAAGATTTCTAATGCCCTTTTAAACTTTGTGCCTATAGTGACCATATCTCCATATAAATTTTATAATCAGCTTTTCAACATCTATTTTTTTAAAAATCTCTGCTGTGGTTTTCATAGTGATGGTACTAAATTTACAGATAAATTTGCTAAAATGGACACCTTAAGTATATTGGTTCTTGTTGTGAATATGCATAGTATATCATTTATTTTGATTTTTAAAAACTTTTCTCAGCAATATTTTACAGTTTTCATTATAAATGTTTTTTAATATATTCCTATTTTGATTCTGTTGTATATAACATTTTTTCCATATTTCATGTTTCAATTTTTTTAACTAAGATACATGAATAATATTTTTGTATATTGGCCCTGTGTCTTGTGACTTTGCTAAACTTATGAGCTCTAATAGCTTTTAGGGTTGGTATTTGTAATTTTCTGTACTCAGCATCATGTTATCTGCAAACAAGATAGTTTTACTTCTTTCTAACCTGATAAGCCTTTTATTTATTTTTGCTGTGTAATCATGAAGGTTAATAACTCCAATGCAATGTTAAACATAAGTGTGGAGAACAGATATCCTTGTTCTATTTTGTAGAGGAGTGCATTCAGCCTTTCAGAATTAAAGATGAGATTAAATATATGTTTTGTATAAATACCATGTTGAGGAAGATCTCTTCTAGTTCTTGTTTGCTAAAAGGTTTTCATCCTGAAAAATGCTGAATTTGCAAATACTTTTCTGTAACTATTGAAAATATGATATGATTTTCTTTCTATTTTTATTCTGTTGATGTGGTGAGTTACAAGGATTGGAATGTGGCACCAATCCTACATATCTGAAATAAACTGCACTTCATGATGTATTATGTTTTTATGTATTACTGGCTTTAATTTACCAGTACCTTGTTAAAGATTTTTGAGGGAGATTCCAAGATGGTGGCAAGAGGGAGGAAGCAGAAAGCATGCCTCGTAAAGTAAAATCTTGGAGAGACACTGGAGATACACCTTGCAGGAAAAACAACTAAGAAAAGGCAAAACTTTGACCCCTCCACACCTCCAGCCTGCACATAGCATCCCCACTTCACGTTAAATGGAGAAACCAGGAGGGCTCCAGCACTGCTGGAAGATGGCAGTGCCCAGATGGCTTGGGAAGACGCAGACTACAAGGTGAGCTAAGTGGTACATGGTACTCCCACAGAAAATCCTGGGCCAGATCAGCATAGCCCCCTGGACAGACTGACCCCTACCCAGGGAAAAAAGGGGAAAAAAATTGAATAATAAACAATACCAACAAAAAAGACACATAGCAAAGAGAGTGGGGTGCCCTTAGCGCTGAAGTGGGGGGAGGGGAAATCCCTCCCAGAACTGTAAATAAACAAGCTGGCTGGAGAAGGCAGGAGCGGCAGCACACACCCAGCAACCACGAGCGAGAAAGCGTGTAAAATGTTGGTGGGAGGAAAACTCCACAGGAGAGGGGGGAAGACCCACTTCCCACATGAGCTGTAAATAAACAAAGCTGGCCAGAGAAGGCAGGAGCAGCAGCACACGCCCAGCAACCAGGACTAGGAATACGTATCTCTGACAAAGTAGACTTCAAACCTACATTGATCAAATGAGATAAAGAAGGACATTCCATACTAATAAAAGAGGAAATAGACCAAAAGGAAATAACAATTATCAACCTAAATGCACCCAATGTCAACGCACCCGGTTTCATCAAACATACCCTGAAGGACCTAAAAGCATATGTTAACTCCAACACAGTGGTTTTGGAAGACTTTAACACCCCATTATCATCAATAGATAGGTCATCCAAACAAAAAAATCAATAAAGAAATCCTAGATCTAAAATATACAATAGATCAAATGGACCTACTTGATGTCTACAGAACATTTCATACAACTTCTACACAATATACATTCTTCTCAGCAGCCCATGGAACCTTCTCCAAAACAGATCATATCCTAGGGCACAAAGCAAGCCTCAGCAAATATAAGAAAATAGAAATTATACCATGCATTCTATCTGATCACAATGCAATAAAACTAGAACTCAACAACAAAAGTAAAGACAAAAAACATGTAAACAGCTGGAAACTGAAAAACTCATTGCTTAATGAACAATGGGTCATTGATGAAATAAAAGAGGAAATTAAAAAGTTCCTGGAAGTCAATGAAAATGAAAACACAACCTACCAAAACCTATGGGACACAGCTAAGGCAGTCCTGAGAGGAAAGTTTATAGCCATGAGTGCATATTTTAAAAAGACTGTAAGATCCCAAATAAATGACCTAATGATACATCTCAAACTCCTAGAAAAACAAGAACAAGCAAATCCCAAAACAAATAGATGGAGAGAAATAATAAAAATAAGAGCTGAAATCAATGAAATAGAAACCAAAATAACCATACAAAGAATTAATGAAACAAAAAGTTGGTTCTTTGAAAAAATAAACAAGATCGACAGACTCCTTGCAAACCTGACTAAAATGAGGAGAGAAAAAACCCAAATTAGTAGAATTAGGAATGCAAAAGGGGAGATAACAACAAACACCATGGAAGTCCAGGAAATCATCAGAGACTACTTTGAGAACCTATATTCCAATAAATTTGAAAATCTTAAAGAAATGGACAGATTTCTAGATACATATGATCATCTAAAACTGAATCAAGAGGATATTAATAAACAGAATAGATCTATAACACAAAATGAAATTGAAGTAGCAATCAAGAGTGTTCTCAAAAAGAAAAGTCCAGGACCCGATGGATACTCTGCTGAATTCTATCAGACCTTTAAGAAGAAATGACACCAACCCTCCTTAAACTGTTCCACAAAATAGAAAGGGAAGGAAAACTGCCTAACATATTTTATGAAGCCAGCATTACACTTAATCCAAAACCAGGCAAAGACACCTCCAGAAAGGAGAACTATAGGCCAATCTCCTTAATGAACATTGATGCAAAAATCCTCAATAAAATAATGGCAAACTGAATTCAGCAACACATCAAAAAGATCATTCACTACGACCAAGTAGGCTTCATCCCAGGAATGCAAGGGTGGTTCAACATACGAAAATCAATAAACATAATAAACCACATTAACAGAAGCAAAGACAAAAACCACTTGATCATCTCAATAGATGTGGAAAAAGCCTTTGATAAGATCCAACACCATTTTGTGATAAAACTCTAAGAAAACTAGGAATAGAAGGAAAGTACCTCAACATTACAAAAGCTATATATGACAAACCTATAGCCAGCATTATATTTAACAGAGAAAAACTGAAACTATTCCCTCTAAAATCAGGAACTAGGCAAGGATGCCCACTATCTCCACTCCTATTCAACATAGTACTGGAATTCCTAGCCAGAGCAATTAGGCAAGAAGAAGGAATAAAAAAAATACAAATAGGTAAAAAAAACTGTCAAAATATCCCTATTTGCAGATGATATTATACTATACCTTAAAGACCCAAAAAACTCTACTCAAAAGCTCCTAGACGTCATCAATAGCTATAGCAAGGTAGCAGGATATAAAATTAACCTAGTAAAATCGTTAGCATTTCTATACACTAATAATGAACAAACTGAGAAAGAATATATGAAAACAATTCCTTTTGTAATAGCCTCAAAAAAAATCAAATACCTAGGTGTAAACCTAACAAAGGATGTGAATGACCTCTACAAAGAAAACTATACACTTCTGAAGAAAGAGATTGAGGAAGACTATAGAAAGTGGAGAGATCGCGCATGCTCATGGATTAGTAGAATCAACATAGTAAAAATGTCGATACTCCCAAAAGTAATCTACAAGTTTAATGTAATTCCTATCAAAATTCCAATGACATTCATTAAAGAGATTGAAAAATCTACTGTTAAATTTATATTGGAAATACAAGAGGCCACGAATTGCCAAGACAATACTCAGTCAAAAGAACAATGCTACAGGTATCACGATACCTGACTTCAAACTATATTACAAAGCAATAACAATAACAACAGCATGGTACTGGCACAAAAACAGACATGAAGACCAGTGGAATAGAATAGAGGACCCAGCTATGAAGCCACACAACTATAACCAACTAGTCTTTGACAAAGGCGCTAAAAATATGAGATGAAGAAAAGACAGCCTCTTCACCAAAAACTGCTGAGAAAACTGGTTAGCACTTTGCAAAAAACTGAAAGTAGATCCATGTATATCACCCTATACCAATATTAACTCAAAATGGATCAAGGATCTCAATATCAGACCCCAAACTCTAAAGTTGGTACAGGAAAGAGTAGGAAATACTCTTTAATTAGTAAGTGTAGGTAAGAACTTTCTCAATGGAACCCCAGCAGCACAGCAACTAAGAGATAGCATAGATAAATGGGACTTCATAAAACCAAAAAGCTTCTGCTCAACAAAGGAAATGGTAGCTAAACTGAAGAGAACACCCACAGAGTGGGAGGAAATATTTGCCAGCTACACATCAGACAAAGGACTGATAACCAGAATATATAGATAGGTAACTTAAAAAACTAAATTTGCCCAAAATTAATGAACCAATAAAGAAATGGGCAAGTGAACTAAACAGAATTTTCTCAAAAGAAGAAATTCAAATGGCCAGAAAACACATGAAAAAATGCTTACCATCTCTAGCAATAAATAAATGCAAATTAAAACCACACTAAGATTCCACCTCACCCCTTATAGAATAGCCATCATTAGCAACACCACTAACAACAGGTGTTGGTGAGGATGCAGGGAAAAAGGAACCTTCATACACTGTTGGTAGGAAAGTAAACTAATACAACTGCTCTGGGAAAAAATTTAGAGGCTACTTAAAAAGCTAAACATTGATCTACCATATGATCCAGCAATACCACTCTTGGGGATATACCCAAAAGAATGTTACACAGGTTACTCCAGAGGCACTGCACACCCATGTTTATTGCAGCACTATTCACAATAGCCAAGTTATGGAAACAGTCAAGATGCCCCACTACTGATGAATGGATTAAGAAAATGTGGTATCTATACACAATGTAATTTTATGCAGCCATGAAGAAGAATGAAATGTTATCATTCTCTGGTAAATGGATGGAGTTGGAGAACATTATTCTGAGTGAGGTTAGCCTGGCCCAAAAGACCAAAAATCATATGTTCTCCCTCATATGCAGACATTAGATCAAGGGCAAACACAACAAGGGGATTGGACTTTGATCACATGATAAAGTGAGAGCACACAAGGGAGGGGTGAGGATAGGTAAGACACCTAAAAAACTAGATAGCATTTGTTGCCCTCAATGCAGAGAAACTAAAGCAGATACTTTAAAGCAACTGAGGCCAATAAGAGAAGGGGACCAGGAACTAGAGAAAAGTTTAGATCAAGAAGAATTAACCTAGAAGGTAACACACATGCACAGGAAATCAATGTGAGTCAACTCCCTGTATAGCTAGCTATCTTTATCTCAACTAGCAAAAACCCTTGTTCCTCCTTATTATTGCTTATACTTTCTCTTCAACAAAATTAGAGATAAGGGCAATATAGTTTCTGCTGGGTAGAGAGGGGGTGGTGGGGAGAGGAAGGGGGTGGGGAAGGGTAAGGGAGGGTCGGGGGAAGGGGGGAATAATGACCCAAACATTGTATGCACATATGAATTTAAAAAAATTAAATTAAAAAAGATTTTTGAGTTGAAGTTCAAGAAGGATACTGGTTGGTGCTGAGGTTCACATCTATAATCCCAGCTACTTAGCAGGCAGATATTGGGAAGATTGTGGTTTGAGGCCAACTTAGGCAAAAAGTTAACAAGACTAACTTGCCCATAAACCAGGGCATGGTGATGTGCACCTGTCATCCCAACTATGCGGAGGTGTAGATAGAATTGCAGCTCTAGCCAGCCTGGACAAAAATGTGAGACTCTGTTCAAAAAGTAACTAAACCAAAAAGGGATAGGGATGTGACTCAAGTGGTAGTTCTAGCAAATGGGAGACCCTGAGTTCAAACCCCAGTACAAAAAATTTTTTGTTTGGTTTTGTTATTGAGGGAAATGCTGTCATAATAAGATGAGCTAGTGAGTGTTCCCTTACTTCTGTCTTCTGGAAGAATTTATGAAAAATTTATATAATTTCTTCCCTAATTGTTTGATAGAATTCACCAGTAAAGCCATCCAGACCTGGAGTTTTCTTTGTGGCAAAACAAACTATGAATTCAATTCAGGTTATGTTTCTTCTTGAGTGAGCTTTGGTAATTAAGTTATTTCAAGGCATAGTTCATTTCATCTAAGCTATCAAATATATTACCAAAAAGATGTTTAAAATTCTATTCTATGGGATCTATAGTAATGTCCCTTCTTTCACTCTTTATACTGATAATTGGAGTCTTCCTTTTTTTCTTGGTTAGTTATTATATCTTTTCCTTCTCCTTGCTTTGACTTTAGTCTGCTCTGGTTTTTCTGGTTGCTAATGTAGAAGTTTAAGAACATTAATTTGAGACCTTTCTAAAATAAATATGTAATGTTGCAAATTTCTCCCTAGGCATTGCTTTATCTGTGTTCCATTAACTTTATTTTATTTTCATTTAAATAAAGTATTTTCTAATTTCTACTGTGATCTCTTCTTTAATCTATTGTTACTTAAAACATGCACTCAAACATCAGTCTCCTTTATAATCTTATAACCACTTTTGGTTTCTAAGACATGAAGCAAGGGGATTGTTTCTCTACAAATTTAGTATTCCTTAAAAAGATGAGTTTTCCATTCCCTTCTATTCTTTTTTCATGTAAGGGAGAGATATCTGCCCACATACCTGAATTTCAAAGAGCAGGCACTTTAATGTTTTTGTTTCTAGCAATGGGGCCTTGCTGATAATTCCAGGGAAAAATAGAGAAAATCCTGCTAAATAAGTTGTATTTGCATGAAACTGAATTACTAAATCAGTTCATACTTTTCTTCCATTTCTTAACCATAATTACTAAAGACTACTTACTGAGCAGAGCATTTAGGCCAAACTGATGGTGCTCCAGCTGAGACTCATTCCAAAATTCCAAAGTGTTTGTTTAATGTTGCAGAATAATCATTCTTTTGATTGAAGCAAAGGCCAGTATTGCACAAGGAGTAATATCATGTTACCAGCTTAAAAATTAGGAGACTATTTACTTTTCTTGTGCATGTTTAACTTTAAAAATACTTCTGTTTAAGGACCCATTTAATTAAAGTGTTCTGATGCGAGGGGGCATTTGTTAGTCTCTTTGAGCTTAAGAAACGTAATACTTATGTCATTATTGTTTGTTTTCTTTACGTGTCACTCTTTGAGAAGTCTCCCTTGAGGAAAAAAAAGCCTATTAAATTACAAATGCATGTGGAGGGAGAGAAATGAGATTTAGATTGGTTGATCCTAATATAGATCAGGTATTGTGCTCAGGCCATTATAGCCTTTTCCTGATTCCATCTTCTTAAGAGCCCTATCTAGGTGATATAATTATTAGTTCCATTTTGTAGGTAAAGAAACTGAGGTTTGAAGTATTATGAGGTTTGGAGTATAGCTGGCAGAAATCGAGATTAGAACCTAGTTCTCTAGTACCAAATTTCATGCTTTTTTCTGTCTACCATGCTTCCCTGAATGTGATGTTCCCAGTCTGTGGCTGATTTCTTTTAGTTCTATGGTGTCTAGAATGGTCTTACTCAAATGTAATTGATAGTTGAGTCTAAAAAATACCATTTTTTCTCTTCACATTTGTCATGTTATAGAAGCTTTGACTGTGCATGTACCTTAAGCAGAACCTGAGGATTTTTGCTTATGACATATTTGACATTGTATAATACTGATGTCACTTGGATTCCAGCCTTTGCAAATGTTTGGCCCAGTGGCAAAACTGAAGAGTGGGCAGCTTAGAACCTTCATTTTAGGCAGGGAGGGTGGACTAGAAAAGTTTAAAATTAATAATAAGTTTGATTGGCCAGTAGAAATGAGAAAGTGGACAGATAGGCTATTAGGGATATCAGAATTCAAGATAAAGCAGATAGCAGAGTCCCCAAAAAGAAAGTGATTGTTCAAAGTAGTATTCTAAAGTCCAGTTGACCAGTGACTATGCTCTATGTAAAATGGGACAGTGATTCTCTAAGTGTGAGCCTCAGACCAGTAGTATTGCAACCCTTGTAGGCTTGTTAGAAATACAAATTCATGTGTCTCACCCTGACCTATTAAATTAGAATATCTATGACTGGCGCCCAGAAATTGTGTTTGACAAGCTTTACAGATGGTTCTATCCATGGTAATATTTGAGAACCTCTAAACTACAGTAATAGAGTAGCAAATAGCAGGAGGGAGCAAACCAGAGTCACTGAAGGCTTGACTAATTGCTTCATATAGTTAATGAAAAATCATTGAAAGTGCTAGGCCACTGTGTTAGGAGCTGGTTCTATAAAGATGAAGAGATAGTGTCGTTGGTGATAGAATAGAGGGAAGAATGCATTTGGTTGAAGTTGTGTTGAATTTGAACAATCTAAGGCATACCTGAATGGTGGTGTCCTATAGTTAATTGGAAGCAGAGTTGTTCTGCAACTCAGGAAAGAGGTCTGGCCTGGAGAGTTATCAGTCTATAAGAGAGTAGCTAAAACTCTGAGATCTGGTGGTCTTGGGTGGAAAGGGTTGGGTGACAATGTGGAGTAGGAATGAACAAGATCAAGGGTCTGTGATTCCTTGATATCCTGTTAACCACATCCTTTCCAACCAGCACCAGGTTGTCAATTGTTCTAAACACATCCTATTAACCCTGATAGTGGGTGGGGGGAGGGGGAGTCTCCTCCCTTAAATAGTATGAGATGGTTGAACACATGATACCCAACACTGGACTATAGGTTTATCTTGGTAATTTGTCCCTTTTGAGGAATTAATCTATTTTCATTAAAGTTGTCAAAATTATTGTTTAGGTATTGTTTATAATTTTCCATTTTACATGCTTGATATCTTTAGAATCTGTGGTGATAAAAACGTGTTACTGATAATGGTAATTTACATCATCTATTTTTCCCTGATCAGCCTGGCCCAAGATTTATCAATTTTATTGGTTTTATTCAAGATACAGCTTTTTAAAAAATTTTTTTATTTTTCTTGTCTTTCTGACTCATTTAATATTTATGATTCATTACATAAATTGTTAGTAAATTCCTATACCATAGAATGTTTGTTCTTCTATCTACTGCTCTTTTGAAGAAATGTAGGTATTTCTTTCATTTTTACTATCAAATTTTATATTTATAACTTAATATTTGGTACATATTGCTATAGTCTGGAAGTTTGTGTCCCCCTAGAATTCACATGTTGAAATCCTAATCCTCAAGGTGATGGTATTAGAAAGTGAGATATTTGACAAGTGAGGTCATTAGGTCATCAGGTCAGGGCCCTCATGATAAGTGCCCTTGTAGAAGAGACTCCAGAGAGGTAGCTAGCTTCTTTGGCCATATGGGGTCACAGTAAAAAATGGCTATCTAGGAAACACGACCTCATCAGACACCAAATCTTCCAGTGCAGATCTTGGACATCCCAGCCTCAATACTGTGAGGAATAAATTTCTATTGTTTATAAGCTTTCCAATTTTTGGTATTTTGTTGTAGCAGCTGAACAGACTATAACATATATAAAATATATGTAAGGTATTTGCAAGCCAACAAATATAATCAAATAAATACCAATGAGTTCATAGATTATTTTTACAACCTGTCAGATCTCATTAAATCTCATTTCTCCCCCGCCCTCCCACTGTATCTGTCAGAGGGTAGCTTAAAGTTGTGGAGGCATTTGATTATGTCTTATTATAGTCTAATCATACCTAAGAAAAATTGTTCTCTATATCAATTAGATTTTCCTGTATTCAAAGCTAACATTTGCTAAGTGCTTACCATTTGAAAAACAGTTCCTATTAGGTTCCAAAGAAGCAGGTGTTAAAATCATCGTTTTCTAATGGATGAAGTTTACTTAAAGCTGCAACAGAAATCTATTACTAGCTTAATCTGACATGAGTTTGTCTCCCTCAATGTAAAGTCTGCAATTAGTACTTCAAGAATAGTATGGCAGCTCAACAATGTCACATGTGACGTGTTTTCTTACATTAGGTTACCCAGGAGCAGACCCTGTTTTAAGGATTTGTAAGCATGTGATTTATTAAGGATATGTTCCCAAGAAAGACTGCTAAGGGAGTTGAGGAAGGGCAGGGCAGGGCAGGGTAAGGATGGACAAGAATCTAGGCAAGAATGCAATCTTCTACTGAAGTTCAGCCGGGGAAAGCTTTCTCATGAAACAGTGTGGGAAGTTTTGAATGAAATTCAAGACAGTCATGAGCTAGATTTCAAAAGCTTTGTGAGGCTTTTGAGAAGAATGTAAACTCAGACACTTTCATCTCTTTGTAAGAGGGCAAAGCAGCATTCTTACTGTAAAGGCTGTCTTGTAAGAAGAGCTACAGTGCTGATATTGAAAGAATACAGAACACAGTAGTGTGGTGTTGGTGTGTGCTACTCACAGAAATGCCATCAAAGGGCCCAGTATAAATTAATCCAAGGAGATCTGGCAGAGCATCCACATTGCTTGCTATGCCAGGGCTCTTCCATCTTTCTCTCCTGCCATTTTCAATGTGTAGATTTTTGTCTCTGTGCTCATCACCTCATGGTTAGAAGGTGGCTATTCTATCTTCACCTTCATATCTATGATCTAGGTAGGCAAATGGGAAGGGAGGAAAACCTGAAAAGGAACATATCAGGCAAATGTGTCCCCTTAAAAAGTTTTCTTAACTTTTCTGTTTGTATTTTATTGTCCAAATGGTTACCATGGGAGTTCTGAAAACAGAAGGAAGAGAGTATGTTTTTAGTGGGGTACATCACTACCTGGTAAGCATTTCAGAATATTGAGTCATTTTATGATAAAACCATGGCCACACATCCTTTTGAAAAACAGTTTATTCAAGGTTATAAACAATGTAATGCGCATATTTGATTACTAATCACAATTGCTTAAAGCATGTCTTGTCCATCCACATGCTTAACATTTACTGTTTTTCAGAAGGGATGATATAGATTCTGCTTTTATTTTTGTCCCTTCATAAAATTAATGGAACAAAGATATATTGTTCTTTAATTATATAATCTTATACAGTAACTCTCAGCTTTTTTAATATTCCACTAGACATTATATCTGATAGGTCTCAGCACATTGGACATTTAAAGCCCACACTTTCAGAATTGATGACATTTCATCAGTTTTCTGTTACTAAGTTTGTCATTTATCATAAATGTTAAGCCTATGAAAACATTATAGTAGAAATTGCTAAGCCCTCTAAATAAGCAAAAAGTATTCGTTTAGTAATTGAAAATATTACTATGTGGTTAGTAGAAGTTTTTACTACCTTAGCAACAGTAAAAAAACAAAGATGTTTGATGTCATCAAGAGGTATATATAAAACAATACAGTGTAAGGTAAGAAAAAACAGAAAAAAAATATTGGCATACAGAGGTTAGATAAAAAAGAAATGAATCTCAGGGGTATAGAAGAGATGTAGTAAGGCTATGTTGTCCAAAAGGAGTGAGGAAAGCTGGGTGTGGTGACACATATCTGTAATCCCAGCATTTGGGAGGCTCAGGCAGAGATTATGAGTTCGAGACCACCCTGGGCTACATAATCAGACCCTGTCTCAAAAAAAAAATAGACTGAAAAAGGGACAGAAGTTAAATGAATATTACAGAATGAGCAGGGTCATTGAGAAACTGGGCAATAAAAGGACTCATATACATGGGAAGCAAATTTTGAAAAATTTCTGAAAAAGGGACAGAAGTTAAATGAATATTACAGAGTGAGCAGGGTCATTGAGAAACTGGGCTATAAAAGGACTTACATACATAGAAGAAATTTTATCCAAGGTGATGCATGTATCAAAAGTCATAGATCCATAGAAGCCAGGGTGAGAAGGACATAGTGTGCCATAAACACGAGAGACAACCAGTTACTGAAATTTTAATGCTAATTCTGTGTCTTTCTAGAACTTGATAGGTTAGAGGACTTCTGGCTTTACCATGATGCTAGGATTCCATAATTCTTGAGTACCCTAACATATGCTGTGGACCAGTACTTAAAAAACTTTTTTGGTTTGTTAAATACTTCCTTTAATTTCAATTATATGTGTAAACTAAAATCTGTTTTGCTTCTTAATGTAAGAATGCCTTGCTTAAAGTTAACTCACAATATAAAATCCAGAATTTTAAAAATGAAACAATTAGAAGTAAAATTATTATTTTACAAATACTGGATTTATTTTTCCTAATTTTTGTAAAATCATCCCTGTCTTTTCACACATTTATACTATCTGCCTATGGATGTAAGCATTTGAAGTACCATAAACCTTGACAGAAAGCGCTTATCTGAGTGTTGCCTAGAGCATCTACACACTCGATATCTTATACTCTCTGAGGAATGGTCAATCAATGTAGCATCTGGTCTTTTTACTAGCAGTTCCAGTATTTCAACCTATTGTTGGGAACAAGGGGAATTTTTGTAACTTTTTAAAATGGATCCATGTCTAAAGAGCAATTTGAGCTATGACACTTGCTTCTCTGCAGAGATCTCAGCCCTGAATGAGAAATTCTCATTTAGTAGAAAAAGATTCTCAGAAGTAGAAAAAAAGTAAAAGTCAAAGCTATATCTCTTCAAAAAGTTAGCAGGTTTCTTTACCAATACCCTATTTAACATACCCACAGTTTTATTAAATACATAGTAACACAGAGGAAAATAAAAATAGAACTAAAAGATTAGAAAAGCCATTTTTACACATATTAAGGAAAATATTCTATAGCATTCAAAGCTATTTCCCTTGGATGTTGCCTGTCTCTTTCTTTATCTCTTACTCATTTTTCAATGGTAGCATCTGAGTTGTCCAACCTAGAACCCACAGCTTCCCATCACATTAAGTTAGAGAGAGCTTAAACATGATATTCTCACTAGTCAGATTTTTTCCTTCCATTAGAGCAAGGTGATTATCCTTTACTCCTATGTATGTTCCACGATTACTCTGGCATTCAAATGAAACAAATTCGGAGGACTCCTCATGAAGAACAAAGAAGGCCTGTTCTGGCAATGGGGTTTCACACTTTTGAAGCTGAGGAAATAAGAGAAAAAGCAACCAATATGTGAATGAGTGGTCCAGAGTCAATTTTGTCTTCCTGTGTTAGAATTTATGAGGAACAATTATTTAAAACTGCTATTTCTAGCAATCCTGCTTACTGAATAGGGGAGAAGGGGGAGGAAAAAGTGTGAAGAGGGCTAAAAAAGGATGGGCAGAAGGGAGTTAATTTGATTCAGCAATAGTCAATACATTTAGAGAGGCAGTATGGCTTTGACGACTGAATCTGGATGCAGTGTCTCTGGGTTTGTATCCCTTTGTTGCCATGTACTGTCCTTGGGCATGTTGCTGTTTTTGAGTCTAGCCAGTTTTCTATCTAGATTAGTTATTTCCCAATTACATACAAACATATGAGTAATATAAATGATTATTATTTTAAGTCACCAAGTTCAGGATGGTTTGTTACATAGCAATAGCTGCCCAATAAACTCTGCAGCAGACTTACAGTGAGAATTAAATAATACAGTATAGCAAGTACTTGGTATATAATGGAGCGCAATACAAATTAGCCCTTATTTTTGAGTAGTTATATATGCTAGACATTGTGTTATGTATATTTAGGAATGTTTTGTAAGGAAAATGCTGGTTACCATCCACTGCTTATGATAATGCCTCAACAACTGTATTAGTTAACTTTATAATTTTGTGTATCTATCTTCTATATTACATTCTCTTGTTTTCTTACTTGCTTCTATCTCTGGCTTTTTTGTTCTTCAAGATATTTATAATTCCTTATCATGCACCAATGTACTACTACCATTTACTAAGTAAAGAATACACAGTGAATTCCATGATTAAATGTAGATTGGCATGTTATCCATAAATCTTAATATATGGAAATGTTTGCTGCCCTCCCTTTAGCAAATATGCAGCATAACATTAATTTGCAAAGAAACACTTCCTGGAAGAATATAGTTCCTAAAGATAAATAGAAATAACTTGAGATCATTCATATGACAGTGCTTCTCAAACTTTAATGAAATTATGAATCTTCTAAAGATTTGTTAAAATGCTAATTCTGATTCAGTTGCAAGGGAACTTGAAATCCTGTATTTCTAACAAGTTCCCAGGGTAATTCTGTGTGGCTGGTGGAAACCAGACATTCAGTAATAAGGTCACACATTACACTTCTTCCCATATTCCAGGAGCAAGTCACTAGTAGCAACTAATTGTGTTTACTTACATAGTGCAAACAAAACCCCTTCTCCTAAATACTCCAAACACTCAAATATATACAAATGAATACGGTCAATCATGACGATTATGTTTCTGTTACCTCCACAGAGTGCTTCTTCTTGTTGGCATGCAGCCAGATGTTTGTGTCTTTTGTAGGACTCAGGTTTACCATTAACATCTTACCATCAACACCATCACCTTACAATTAAAATGATAATTATGTGAGGCAATGCATTTGTTATCTCACTAGATTCAACCATTCTATAATACATACACTTTAAAAGTCATGTTGTATATGATAAAGACATATAATTTTATCTGTCAATTAACAATAAAAAGAACAAAAAAATTATGAATGATAAAATTACAACTTGTAACTCCTCTTGATACAAATGAATTTAATATCCAGGAAAAGAGTCTAAGATGTCAAGAAAAATAACTACTTCATTCACTGACAAATATTTTCACTCAAATAAAACTAAAGAGATATTATTAAATAAGTAGAGATGGTACTTCTAAATCCCTTGATGGAGGGCTGGGTGTGTGACTCAAATGGTACAGCACTTGACTAAGAAGTGTGAGTTCCTGAGTTCAAACCCCAGTACTTCCCTCCCCCCAAAAAAATCCCTTGAAGAGACAGTTTAGGATTTTTTTGGAAAAAAAAAAGTTTTCTAATTTGAGAATTGTGATTCTAATGGGCACTTCTCTGGGCATATGCTTACATGTTTGTATATAACACCACTGGTAATTGTCCCCCAATATCCATCTTCTCTTCTTATGTAATAATAGAACACTTTCTAGCCTGCCTTCCTGTGGCTTAGTGTTGCAATTGAACTAAGTTCTGACCAATGTGAGAAGAGCAGAAGTGTAAGGCACAACTTCCAGTTGTGCTCTTAAAGGGAAAAGTAATGTGTGCATTCACTTTTCTCTGTGCTGCTGATTGAACATTGTGATGGTGGCAAGGAATCTTGAATCATGTAGATATTTTCAAAGCCACAAGGTAAAAGGAGCTGTGTCTCTGGAAAAATCTTTGAGCAGAACTACCACTCTAGACCTGGCTAACCTTTATCCTAACTATTAATATGAAAAGTAGATGAGTTAGAATAAACCCTCAAGTGTCTTGGATTTTACCATTAGCTTCAGTTGGAAAGAATTTTTGAAACTTTTTTTTTCCCATAGAATATTTTGAATTTATCTTTACCCCAAACTTAGGAATTTAGAGACAAAAGCACATAGGCCTGCAAATTACCTGATTCAGTTGAAGGGTATGGAGACTCATAATAACGCAATAACACCTTGTCTGAAAGAGAGTGCATAAAATCACCTGAGTGAGATACAGCTTTATCAAAAGGTTTCAGTTCCCATCATATACATAACACCAGAGAATATCCTTCCCTTCTAGTATGTATCAACAAAGCAAAACTTCTATGGTTCTGAAAAAGATCTCAAAATATGATGAATTCTATAACATAGTTGTTATTAAAATATTGTTGATAATAGTGGCGTATTTTTTTTTACTAAAGATTACACTTTGGTGATATTGTTAAGGTTGGAAATATCTATCTAATGCATAATTTAGCCATAGCAAGTACATTTGGTATTTCTTTAACAACAGATACACTTCTTAACATCTGTGTTCTTCCCCAAGGAGCCTTGACTAAACTTCCAAACCTTCTCAACTGACGGATGTTCGGGCATTCACTGTCAATGCATTGGAATTAGCATAGAGTGTGAAATATATTTGCTATACCTGTGTAAATCAACTTTTGATGGTTTGGTAGATTTATTTTTATCATAATAGTTATTACATAATTAATAGGCACAAGGAAATAGTCTACCTTTCTCTTGGTCTTTTCTCAAGTCTTCAACATTGATCACATAACTTCCATCCTCCAAAACAAAACTGACGGATTGATCATTGTATGTGCTCAGGGAAGCACGAGATTCTGTAATAGGTGAAATTCCTGTCATTAAGAAAAAATGTCATCAATTGTCTCATGAACAATTCTTTTGGCAAACTGTTTTTGAAGTGTTTCCTTGACAGATTGTTTTTCTCAATTTGAGCTATTTTTATCATTGTTGGATGTGTGAAAGCCTTTGTCACAAGCTTTACACAACTCAGAGACTGAGGTGTGACACCTGAACAGGGCCATGTGGGTTTATAGGAGGGTTTGATGGGGAGAAAGAAGCTAGTAGAGTGACAGGTATTGTCTGAGGGAACCTCTGTCTCTGGACTTCTTCTGGTTTAGGGGACTGTGGGAATGAAGGAGCTATATTTGGATAGACCTCAATAAATGAATGTCCACCTATAAGGTATGGTCACTTAGAGATTTTGAACCATCCAGTGGGATGCTGGTGTAAGCCCAGTTCTCTCCTCTGGCTAAATACCAGAGGCACTAAAAAGTTGCTCTTAACTTTTTTAATGTCATAGTGCACATAGAAAATAATAATATCTTTAAAGCATGGGAAGGTAAAAAGGAACAAATTTAGGGACTACTGAAATGGAGGCTGCAGGAAAAATTTTTACTGTATCTTCTTTATATTATAGAATTATGCAAGGAAAATAACATACAAAATGAGGAATTTGTATTGAACTTCTAAAGAAATTGATTTAAAAACACTCAATGAGACACTTTAGTATTACTTCTATGGACTTAATATATTAATATTAGGAATAATGTGTTAAATGGCAGCATGTACTTCCTGATCAAGTTTCCTTAGTGATGAATTCTTCACTTTTTCCCCCCACAGTGCTGGGGAATCGTAAGTACAGCCTTGCACATGCTAGGTAAGTGCTTACCACTGAGCGACATATCCAGCTGACTTCACTTCTTAATAATCACCATTTATTTGGAACTTTACACCACAGTGATAAAATTAAAAACATTTTAACTATTCTTTAAATATATCAGGTATTGAAATTATAGTTTTGAAAATAACTCTTTCTTTCCTTCCGTGGTCAAAATGTTCACATTTTAGAGAATAATATTGGGCTTTTCCCCTCAAAGGATAATATACTTTAAATAGGAATAATTTATGTGGGATTTTAGTCCATAGCAAGCATTCCAAAATAATGATGGCATGCTCACATAGATCAGCTATGTTGCTCCTAATTTGGATACTACTAAATGGGCACACCAGCAGCAAATGGAAGAAGACTTCTGGTTGCTACCTACAGTAGCACTTGCCAAAGTCCTGTATTTTAACTCCTTCCTCACCTCCCACATCACCCTTGTGACCAGTCGCACCTTGGATACTTGTTGCATTAGATGCTGTAGAATGTTCTTGGAGGCTAGGTAATACCAAGGTGGAGTGCTGTGCAGGCAGCTGTTGATAGACCAAGTTCACCTGATGTTTTTCTTTGCTCTTTCCACCTGCAGGATGGGAGCAGGGGTAGGAGTGGGCCATTAATACCTATTCTTCAAAGATGTTATGCCCTTTTGATGATTTCCAGTCAAGGCTGCATTTGACAGTGGTAACTGATGCCAGGGCATTTTCCACCCCTGTTGTCTAATGGGATTAATACTTCTGAACATCCTTATACCCCAGTAAAAGCATAACAGGAGGAAGAAAACTAGTCACCCATGGTCCCAAAATTCAAAATCAAACATTATCAACCATTTAGTTTACTTTCTTTTAAAATATCATTTAGAAATATTATAAACATATTTATATATAATTTTTTACTCTCTGTTTTTACTTAATAGAACCATTTCCTTCATGCTATTAAAAACCTTTTATATGCCCTTTTAGAAATGGTGAGCAAATAATTCATCATCTTTCTTCTTTTCCACAAGGAAAATTTGAGTAAGGAAAAATTTTATGTTTAGATGTATCAGGCAATGTGCAGTTTCTCTCACCTGTTTTCAGTGAACACCTTCTGGTGATTTCTTTCCTAAAGTAACAGGTGTTCTTCTTTATGGTAAGGCCAGAGCGCAGCCTCATATAGTACACATGACAAATTTCTTCAGCCTTCTGTTGGGGTTCTAAACAGGTGAAAAAATTGTGAGACTGCTTCATACTATCTATATTTGTATGTTTTTAATAATATTTAAGTGTAGCAGAAAAGGAAATAGGAAACTTTGCACAAAGTGAATAAATACTTCATATTAGTTAATTTTATGATTTAACAAGACAAATGAGTTAAGGTCATCTCTTGCTGCCAAATGAGTTATGAAAAACTTTAGGTCTTCATAAAAATTTTGGCTTTTCAATTCCATTTGAGAAAGTATGGACCTATATCCAATATATGTCAATCTATGCCTAACTGGGGGTAAATGCTTATGTCCATATGAAACGTGAACTCTTTTTCTACTAATCTGGAACATAACTTTGAAGGGATGACTATAGTTGTAAAGGCTATTGGTATTAAAAATAACTGCCATTTACTAAGTGTCTATTGTGGATCAAGCACTCTGCTAATTATTTTATATAGGTTTAAATTTAATGCTTCACAATAATCTTACAATGTAGATATTATTATCCCAGTTTTACAGGTGAGGCTCTTGGGAGTCATGACACTTGCAAGGCCACATGGCTGGTGAGAATTTGTGACTAAGATGTGTATAATATCAAAGCTATTCTTCACACTCTACCTCCATCTACGAAAATGCTTCACTGCAATTTGAGGGACTAATCCAAATTGAATCAGTTAAAGTAGAAAAATTAATTATTCAGTAATTCTTATTTCATTCAGTCAAGAAAAATGTAAGACTTGAATAGAAAATGAAAGTTGTTACTTAGAAATCATATAAAGCCTTTCGGAGTCAAATAGAAATGAAAATTGTAACATGAGTCATAGGATTTCAATTTTCAACTTTACAGTAAATGAATTATCAAGAAACTTATGCAATATAAGAAAATTTCAATGACTTACTGTAATTCAGAAAAGAAAATAATTATTTATAACTTTATAATCTATTCTATGATATTTTTTAATTGTCCAGAAGATTTTACTTTCCAATATAATGCTTTTCAAAGTCGAGTGGAATAAACTTTCATTAGTCACTATTTTGAACTATCCATATCCAGTTCAGATCAGCAGCTACGTTTAAGTATCTTCAACTGTCTGAAAAGTGGATAGGCCATTTAATTACTTTCACATCCATCTTTGAACTCCCTAATATTGCTTCACAACTCAGGAATATCAACTACAGCATCTCATATTTAAAATGTGCTCTTACAATTACAAAGGTAATTATAAAGCCAGCTGGCTCCAGTGCCACCATTGTAGTTGATCTCCTGATAACTAATTTGATACAATATTTTATTAACTGTACCACACTGTCCAGTGAGAGCTAAAAGGTCTAAGACCATACAGAAAGCATGCTCATTCCTTATATGTTTACCTTTATGGGCATGTGATAGGTATGTCTAATATTTAGGGTAAATGCTAGGGAGCAAGATATGGGTTTGGATAATTAAAAATGAGAGTTATAATACAGAGGAAATATTGTGGAGATAGAAGAATAAAGTAAAGGATTATGAAGAGGTAAATGTATACAATGTAGACCTAGCATCTAGTGGGACAAGCACTGAGTATAATTAGTGAGGAATGCACCTACATTTGAAATATTGAAAATGTTTTGTATTGGGAGAATTTTGAAGATGGTAACTTTGGTGGTCTGGGCAGCTGAAAGTGTGGGGGTTGTGTGCTTATGAAGAAAATACAATGCTCACATGGGTGTCTACAGAAGAGAGTGCTCCACCCAGGCAGAGCCAGCTCAGATTTACATAGGGGTACTACTACTTTCTGTATCTCCATCCTGCCTGCTCTCTGAAGGCAGTGCCTCAGTATGGTTTTTAAGGAAATTTGATAGCTGGTATTATCATTGCAATATTATGAGTTCCCTGAGGCATTTTTAGTGAGTACATGGGAAAGGGCCTGGAACTCTTTCTATAATTCTGGCCCCCAGGGAGCCAGACTATGGGTGACAGAGACTACAGATGTGAATCACTTCATTGTGTATTTCTGCCTCAAATACATATTTCACCAAGGTCTCTTCTCACTTTTTCCTACCTTTGATCTATCTGTGACATTTGACTCTGGGGACAATTTCCTTCTTTGAAGCCCTTTTCCTTTATTGCCATGTTACCAGTAGCCTTTGGTTTTCCTTGTTTCTGTCTGATCGGTCCATCTCCATCTTCTTTGTTAGTTCTTCCCCTTCTGCCTGCTACTAAAATTTCAGTGTTCCTCAGAGTTTTCTCTTTGCCTTGTCCTCTCACTCTGAACTTTCCAAGCAATCTTGCTTCCTCAGTGACTTCAATCATCTGTTTAAATGACTCCCCCAAACTGTAATGTTGTTTTTGGTCTTTCTCCTGATTTATCTGTTGTTCAGTATCAGTACTAGTAGTTTCTTATTATTCTCTTCTTCCAATATATTTTTTCTGAATTACCTATCTTGAAGAACAGTGCAACTAGCTGCCATTATCTGCCCGATTCTAAAATTAAAAAGCTGAGATCATTTGTTTTTTCCCTCTCTTTCATCCTTCAACTCATTCAATGTATCATTAAATCTTACTCATTTCCCCTTACAAATGTATCTGAAATGGAATCCTTTCTCTCTATTCTGTTGTTTTAGGTGAGGCCTTCAATATTAGTCTCCTAGAAAATGCAATAGACTCAAAGCAGTCACTCTATCTTCATACCACTAGCAATGTGATCTCTCTAAAGTAAAATCAGCTTATCATTCCCCAGTTAAACATTATCAGTGGTTACCTACTGTCCACAGGATAAAGTTTAGTCTCCTTCACTGATAGGTCTTGGATGGCAAGACTCAAACTGAAGGGATCGATCTCTAACTACTTCTAGACAACAAATGCCATGCAGGGATATGAACTTGGGGCCTTGCTACTTGTTAGGCAGATGCTCTGCCATTTGAGCCACAACCCCAGTCCTCTCTTACTTTAGCCTGGCTGGGCCCAACCTTGACTGAGATCCTCCTACCTATGCCTCAAGCCTAGCAAAAGGACTGGGAGTGTGGCTCAAGTGGCAGAATGCTTACTTAGCAAGCTGGAGGCTAGAAATTTAAACCCTAATACTGCCGTGGTGTGTGAAGCATTAAATTGAGCTAATATTATTGAAAAGAAGATTTGCTTAAGGGAAAATAAAAACAATGTGTCATATTCTAAAACCATAAAAATGTTTTATGTATTATCTTTATCACTGTCCTCAAAATAGTATAGATAAGAAGTTAGGATCACTGTACCCATAAAGAAGGAGTTATATTTCAACTTTGGCACTAATGCCAGCCCCTCCAACATGCTTACTGTCACATTCCAGTATCTATAAAGAGTTCTTATTTCCCAGATAACAAAGAAAATACACTATTTAATAAGAAGGAATTTGCACTCTTTTTGTGCAGAGCATTTTGGCTTCGTTTACAAGTAAAAGGACTAATTTAACTGTGATTTTTTTTGGCCATTCAGAAATTAGTTTTTTTCCCTGATTACCAAAGGACATCATCGG
Organism: Castor canadensis; assembly: GCF_047511655.1. Classification (NCBI taxonomy): domain Eukaryota; kingdom Metazoa; phylum Chordata; class Mammalia; order Rodentia; family Castoridae; genus Castor; species Castor canadensis. The sequence continues at coordinate 65,150,416 of NC_133398.1, forward strand.
TAGACAAGAGCCTCAGAAAGAATAGAAGGGAACAGAAATAATATTCTTTAACACTGCTTTCTCTTCTGGCCTTACATGTTCATGGAAAGGGAGAAGAGAATGAAGGACAAAGATACACAGATCTCTACCACCATTCCTCATCCTCCATTTCCTCTTCAGTCCATCAGAGCTCTGTTAACTCTGTTTTGTGTTACTGCTACTACATGAAAAAATATGCACATAAATTTGCATGATCCCTTCATAGGTAGATAATTTTAAGGATCAAAAGAGCATTAGTCTTTTCATCTCAAAGCTATAGATGTTACTTGATTTCATTTCCCTGTCATCTTATTCCAAGTGCCTGGAGTTTATAATTAGATAGACTTTAGCATCATCTGATCAATTCTGATTTATTTGGGGCCTAGAGTATTCAAATCTCTTCACTTGTTATTCTATCCTTCATCAATAATCGTAAGTCAGGACCACATGCTTGATACACCAAAAGTATGGACACATATTTGCTGAAAGAAAGTAGATCAGTATAGAGTTTTACTAGTTAACTAGGGAAAAAGTCTTTGGGATTTGCTGGCAGGAGGTATGGGTAGATCAAAGGAGTTATTATGAAAGGCTATTATTTAGTTTTCAGTATTCATAGTCTAAATTATGTAAGCTGATACTGTCCTGTGATACATTGAATAAGCAGAATTTGGCTAAGTATATAGTCAGCTCAAAACCAAAAGCTACCATATTATATCCTTATCAACTATCCTTTTTTATTTCAGTTCTTGAAAGTAACATGAATAAACATTGGAATAATAAACATTTGATAACAGATTAAAAAGAGTGGGTAAAATAGCCAAAAATGCTGAAGTCCTTACTTCGTAGCCGGCAAGATTTTACCAGGCCTTTGTGTGCTGTGCTGTTCAGCTTTGCTGGGAAAATTTTTGAAGTTGAATACTTTGTTTTAGGCTTCATTTTTCAGGTTTCTGTTGGATTAAAATATAATATTAGTTCAACTCTCTCAAGTTGAAAACAGAACAGAGACAACATGGCTGATTCCATATGAAATTGATGATCTAACCACACAGCAAATATAATTATTTCAGTACAATTTGAGATAGAATAAAATGATAGAGCAACAAAGACTTCCAAAAAATCTTAAATTTCACATAGTAGGTTGATTGTTAGTGGTGATATTGGTATGAAATTCACAGATTTTTTAATATTATAGTACAGAGCAAACAGGTAGTATATTGCTGCTATATGATTTGCACTGTAGGGGGTGGGGAACCAGAAGCTGCAACCATAATATAAGCCTAGAGAGTGCAAGTGGCCTTAATGACAACCGAACAGCAGAAGAAACCCACGGTTCTCACAAGACTTAAATCCAGTGAGGAGATTTGGTCTGAAAATGATTTCTCCTCCATGGAAAGCTAGCATTGGAGAAGAAATTCATTGCACTCTCCCCATATCTCAGAGTGCTATAACCAGATGCCATCTCAAGGGGGGCCTTACTGTTTGAGGCTTAGCTACTTTGAGGATGTGAAAATACAAAAAGATCACAAGTCCAGCTGCTTGCGGACACCTTGCTGTAGAGTCCCACAAGGAACTCTGGCTGCAGAAGTTAGGGTAGTCAGTGGTCCCACCTGATTCCTGAAGTTTGTGGATTACTGAAGAGACAGAGCTCTGAGTCTGAGGCCAGTGGATTACTTGGTTTCTGAAACTTCCTCACTGCAGCAGGGTGATTTACTGCAAGGTACAGTCTGGAAGCACTGAAATGCAGGCAGATAGATTGCATGATTCCCTCTGCTTTCTGCCTCCAGTGCAGAACTCAGTGATCTACTCACTTCCCTCAATCTCAGATGCACTAAGGACACTCCTAGGATAGGATATTTGCCACATAGACTGAGTGTACAGATGAAGGAGCCCTGTGGGACAAGTAGGACCCTGCCTGGCACACAGGGCATAGAGATTATTGAGGTAAGCAGCAGCTCCGGGCGTAAAAAGTAGGGGAAGCCTTTAGAGTGAATGCAACCCTGATGCTGACAATATACTCTTTACTGGCCTGGAAATCAGCCTACATGCAGCACCAACTTGCATGGTAGAAACAAGGAAACTACGATAGACCTGAGCTACAAACCACTGCCCTTCCCAGACCTGATAGAACCAAATGAAAAGATCCAGATCTAATTTGTTGCCTCCCTTTTTAATTCATTTATTTTAATTTTTATTTTTTGTTACGTCTTGTTAAATTTTTATTCCTATTTCTTTTATCTAATTTTATTTTCTTTATAATTGGATTTTTAATCTTGTGCTTTTTCTCTCACATTAATGTTGCTGTTTCTTTTTTCCTTTCTCCATCCCCTTTTTATTTCACTATTGTATTATTATTGATTTTATCTTCATTGATTTTTAACTTCATTGTTTATTCTACATTTTTCTTACCCTTTCCCCACAATGGTTATTGGTGGTGTGGTGTTGTCTTTAATTGACTTTTATTGTATTCTATTATCTGGTTTGTTCTGATGTTGTCACTCTTATGGTAGCTTGTTTTCTCCTCTCTGAGTGCCACTGGATATTGAGCCCTCAAAGACTGCTCACTAAGAAGACCCCATATAAAACTGGAAGACATATTCATCCCAAATGATATACAATAAATAACATAGAAACACAACAAATATGAAAACACAACATAAGTCCTCCAAAAGTTCATAACTCTTCAAAAAAGAGGATACAAAGGTATTGAAGTAGATAAAATTCTGTATAAATAATTCAAAAAGCTAATTGCAAAAATGATCAATAATTTTAAAGAAGATACAAATAAACAGCTAAGAAAAGGAAGATAAGCAAGATACAAGTGAGAATTCAGCAAGGGGAGATTCTGAGGAAAAAAAACCAAATGGAAATTAAATCTCAGTAAATCAAATCAAAGTCAGTCAAGGTGGCTCATGCCTGGAATCCCAACTTCTCAGGAGGTGGAGATTGAGAGGACAATGGTTCAAGGATGGTCTGGGCAAAAAGTTAGTAAGACCCCATCTCAACTAATAACTGAACATAGGATGCATAAATAGGAAGATCCTGGTCCAGGCTATCCTAGACAAAAATGCAAGTGTCTACTTACAAGTAACTAAAGCAAAAAGGACTGGTGATGTGGCTCAAGTGATAAAGTACCTGCCTAGCAAGGATGAGGCTCTAAGTTTAACTCCCAGTACCACCAAAATAATAATAATAATAATAATAATAAAATAAATAGTGGAAATCATCACCAATAGTCTACATGAAGTAGAACAAAGGAAATCAGTGCTCAAAGACAAGGTTGATGAATTATTAAATTCAGCTAATAAGAGAAAAAATTAATTATGACCACAACAATCAAGAATTTAGGGTCACGATTATGAAAGCAAACTTAGAAGAGGGTGCTGACATACAGACTAAAGGCACAGACAGCATAGTCAATGAAATAAGAGTAGAAAATTTCCTAAATCTAGGGAACTATATGGACATCCAGGAACAGAAGGCATTTAGAACCCCAAATAGATATGATGAGAAAAGAACTTCTCCATGTACTATTAGAAGTTTTAAAACTAGAGAATAACAAAAACAAAGAAAAATGTACAAAAAGCTACAAGGGAAGAATGTTAGTGTTATTTAAAAAGTAATAATAGCAGATTTCTCATCAAAAACCCTAAAAGCCAGGTGAGTGTAGTTAATGTATTTTAAGATTTTAAAGAAAATAACTTCCAACTAAGATCACTATATGCAGCAAAGTTATCCTTTAAAGCAATTAGAAAAATAAAAACCTTCCAAGATAAGTACAAACTAAAGCAATTCATGACCACAAAGCCAGCATTGCAGAATATATTGAAAAATACCTCACATTAAGGAGGAAGAAAGATTTACACAGTCGTTAGAGCTCAGGAAAGAGTAAATCTCACTAGAAGAATAGACATACAAATGAAAATTAGAAAAGAATGAAATATTATTCACTCAATAAAGTATCAAACTTCTAAGATGAATAAGGGAGAAAGAAAAGAACACAGTATTTGAAATAACCAGAAAAATAAACTGACTAAATAACAGAATTACTACTTACCTTTCAACAATAACTCTAAATATAAATGATCTTAATCTTAAATGATTAAGATGTAGATTGGCTGACTAGATCAAAAACAATATCCAACTGTTTGTTGTCTGTAAGAAACTCATGTCAAAGAGCCACACAGAGTAAAAGTGGAAGTATGGAAAATGATATTCCAAGCAAATAGAATGCAAAAGCAAGCAGGAATACCATACTTAGGTCTGGTGAAGCAAACTTCACACCAAAATTAACCAAAAGAGATAAAGGTCACTACATATTAATATAGGAAACAATCCATTAAGAAGCTATAATAACTGTGAATACATTTTTCACAACTTTTACTGTACCTAATTTCATAAAACAAACACTACTGGACATAAATGAACATATATGTCCAGATACAATAATAGTGGGTGATTTTAATAAGTCATTATCATCAGTAAATAGACCATCTGACAAAAATATCAACAAAGAAACTTTGGAGTTAGATTGTACCATACAGCAAATGGACTTAAAAGATAGCTACAGGACATTCTATCCAGTAGCAGCAGAATACATATTCTTCTCAGAAACTCATGAAACTTTTTTCAAAATAGATTACATTTTAGGATAAAGCAAGTCTTAACAAAGACAAAAATCAAAGAATTTCCTGTATCTTAGCAGATCATAATGGAATAAAACCAGAAATCAATAGCATGAGAAACTATGGAAATTATAAAAACATGTGGCAATTGAACAATATACTTTTGAACAATCAGTGAGTCATTGAAAATATCAAGGAGGAAATTAAAAATTCCTAGACTCAAATGAAAATGAAAACACAACTTACCAGAACTTTAGGGATACCATAAAGGCAGTAAGATGCAAGTTTACAAATATGCATGTTTACATTAATAAATCAGAAAGATTTCAAATAAATAACCTAATGATACATCTTAACAAATGTAAGCCAAATCCAAACTTAGTTATAGGAAAGAAATAATAACTATCAGAGCTGAAATTAATGAAAAGGGAACTAAAAGAATCATGCAAAAGATCAATGAAAGAAAGAGTTGGTTCTTTTAAAAGATAAACAACATTGACAAAACTTTATCCAAACTAACCAAAACAGAGAGAGAAAACCCAAATTAATAAAATTAATTTAGGGGAGTGGATATTACAACAGACACCACCAAAATCCAGAGAATTATTAGGGAATATTTTTAAAACTTATATTTCAATAAATTGGAAAATACAGAAGGAATGGATAAATACCTAGACACGTGTCATGACCTACCAAAATTGAGCCAAGAAGATATAAACAACCTAAACAGATCAATAATGAGCAATGAGATTGAAGCAGTGATAAAAATTTTCTCACAAAGAAAAGACCAGGACCAGAGATTTACTGCTGAATTCAATCAGAACTTTAAAGAAGTAACACAAATGCCCCCTCAAACTATTCCATAAAATAGAAACAGAAAAAAACACTTACAGACTCATTCTATGAAACCAGTATTATCCTCATACTAAAACCAGATGAAAACACAACAAAAAAAAGTATAGAGCAATTTTCTTGATAAATGATGCAAAAATCCTCAATAAAAACTTGCAAACTGAAAAGGCTGGCATGGTAGTATACAACTGTAATTCTAGCACTCAGGAGCCTGAGACAGGAAGATTATGAGTTCCAGGTTAGACTGGACTATATAGTGAGTTCTGGTCCAGCCTGGACTACATAGTAAGACCCTGTCTCAGAGAGAAAGAGAACAAATAAAAATCCTTGCAAACCAAATTCTATATCACATTAAAAGAAGATCATATACTATGATTAAGTTGGTTTTCTCACAGGGATGCAAGTGGGCTCAACATATGCAACTTGATTAATATAGCACATAAATAGAATCAAGGACAGAAATCATATAATCGTCACAATAGATGTAGAAAACTTTTGACAAAATCCAACATCCCTTCACGATGAAAGCGTTGATGAAAGGATCATACCTCAACATAATAAAAGCTACATACAGCAAACCTACAGTATACTATATATTTATACATTTAAATATACTGTACATTTATACATTTAAGTATACTGTATATTTATACATTCTTATTATATTAAATGAGAAAATCTGAAGAGTTACCCCTAAAATCAGGAATGAGCAAAAGGTGTCTACCCTCACCACTCTTATTCAACATAGTGCTTGAATTTTCAGCTAGATCAATAAGGCAAGAGAAAGAAAGAAGGGGAATGTAAAGAGGAAAGGAAGAAAATTATCCCTATTTGCAGATGATTTGTTCCTATAGTTAAAAGACTCTACCAGAAAACTCTCAGAATTGATAAACACTTTCAGCAAAGCAGCAGGATACAAATTAATAGCTTTTCTACATAGTAATAACAAATACACCAAGAAAGAAATCAAGATAATAACTCCATTCACAGTGTCCTCAAAAAATAAAATAAGCCTAACCAAGAAGGTGAAAGGCCCATCAATGAAACTATAAAACTGAAGAAAGAAATTGAAGAAGACATTAGAAGGTGGAAAGACTGCCCATGTGCCCATGTTTAAGGATCTGCAGAATTAATATTGTGAAAATAGCTATATTGCCAAAAAGCAATCTACATATTCAATTCAGTTGCCCTGAAAATTTCAATGGCATTCTTCACAGAATTAGGAAAAAAAAAAGAATTCTCTACCTGGCTCCATGGTGGCTTAAGCCTGTAATCCTAGCTATTCAGGAGCTAGGCCAGCCAGGCCTAGCTGACTGATTCCTTGAAGTATATACTCAGGAGTAGTACAGCAGAAACTTATAGTAATTCTTCCTTAGTTTTTTTAAGGAACTTCCATCCTGCTTTCCTAGTGGCTGTAGTAATTTACATCCACACCAACAATGTACAATGTTCCCCAGCCCACATATCTCAACCAGTGAACTGGGTGTGGTGGCACAGAAACAGAAATAAATAAGTGCAATAGAATAGAAGACCCAAAAATAAACCCATGTAGCTACAGTCATCTGATTCTCACAAAGGTACCAGAAACATATGTTGGAGAAAAAGACAGCTCCTTTAACAAATGGTTCTAGAAAAGCTGAATATTCACATTCAGTCACAGAAGACTGAATTAGATCTCTATCTCTCACCTGTACAAAAAATCAACTCAAAAGGCATCAAAGACCTTAATGTAGGTCAAGAAATAATAACATGAATTGCATTTAATTTAAAAGCTTCTGCACAACAAAAGGAGAGTAAAGAGAGATTGCCTACAGAATGGGAGAAAATCTTTGCCAGCTATTCATCTGACAGGGGATTAATACCCATATATTAATAAGTTTTTTTAAAAACTCAAAACATTAAACATCAAAAGATCAAATAATTCAATCAGTAAATGAACAAATGAACTGACACTTTTCAAGAGAAGCACAAATGGCCAATAAATACATGAAAATAATGACCAAGGTTTTTAGCTCTCAAGGAAATGCAAATCAAAACTATGTTGAGAATGCATCTTACCCCAGTCAGACTGCCATCAAGAAAATAAAAAACAGTAAATGCTGGGGAGCACTGGAAGGTGATCTGTACATTGTTGATGGACAGCCACTAGGAAAGCAATATAGAAGTTCCTTAAAAACCTATAGAATTACCACACAATTCTGATATACAACTCCTGGGTATATACTCAAAGGAATCAAAGTTAGCATGCAATAGAGATACTCGTGCACCCATGTTTATAGTAGCACTGTTCACAATAGCCAAGTTGTGGAATCAGCCTAAGTGCCCATTAATGGATAAATGGGTAAAGAAAATGTGATACATATTCACAATGGAGTATTATTCAGCCATTAAGAGCAATGAAATCATGTTGTTTAAAAAAAAAATGGGTGGAACTAGATATCATCATGGTAATCAATAGATGCCAGACTCAAAAACAAATATCTCATGTTTTATTTCATATGTGGAATCTAGACATCCACTATAGACATGAATACTATAGACATGAAGGTAGTAAGGAACTATTCAGGAAGATAAAGGGAATCAGGGGAAAGGAAAGGGAGGGTAAGAGGTGAGTGGGGTTGAATTGAATGTGGTCAAAGTATGTTATACACATATATAAAAATGTCACAATGAAACCCATCATTTTGTTCAATTAATATGCATTAATTAAAAGGGCTTGTGCATGGCTCAAGTAGTAGACTGCCTGAATAGCAAGTGCAAGGCCCTGACTTCAAACCCCAGTACCTTAAAAACAAATGAAAAACATGCATGCATGCAAAAAAAAAAAAAGAATGGATAGAAGAAGATCTGTTTATTCATTCCAGAAGGAATTATGCAATTTGAAATATCGCCTTTTTTTTTTTTTTTTTTTTGGTACTGGGCCTAGATTTCAGGGCCTCTCACTTGCTTGGCAGGCTCTCTACCACTTGAACCACTTCACCTGTCGTTTTTTGTGTTGGATATTTTTGAGATAGGGTCTCATGAACTGTTTCCCTAGGGCTTGCTTTGAATTACAATCCTCCTGGTCCCTGCCTCCTGAATAGCTTGGATTACAGATAGCACCTGGCCAAAAATTTGCCATCTTGTAGCCCCCAATTTAATACTTAATTCACACAAGGATAATGAATAGATGTTGAACCTTGATAATCAACTTGAATGAAAGTATCATACTAAAAAAATATGGAAATCCTTGTTATATAATTCAAAAAATCTCCTACTCTTCAGTAAGGAACTAAAAGCTGATTTCATAATTGATGTATGGCAGTGTTGCTGTGGTTTTGGAGGGAGCAGGACTTCCCCAGTGTGGTACTCTTTCTGATTTTGCCAGAAATTCCTCTAATAATTATTGCTTTTAAAAAGTGTTGACCTATTATTTTACTACCTTAAAAATTCATCCAAGGAGTAGCTATAATTTAAATCTCATAAACATCATAGCAATAAACTCTTCTAGCAGGATGAGTAGAGCACTGAGTTTCTGGGTTAGAGCACTCATTAGAAGATAAACTTTTTGCACCTTTACTTTCACCCATGAACAACTCTGTAAAGGTTGAAATTTCAAATTATCTTCTCTAGATGGAGCTAGAATCTTGTTTGCAGCCTATCCCATGAACAAAATCCTCAATGGTAGTCCAGTTGAGGCCTCCCTATTGTTCCCCTTGGTCTTGCCATGGAATGAATATTATCCTCCCACAGCTTCAGGACTTCATATCACATCAGTCCTTCTTCCCTTCTCTAATTCTCCCATCTGTATTGATGAAGAATTCTTAGAAGCAAAGAAATTTATGTATTATTCTACTGAGCCTCTCACTCTGTAGTTGAACAAACTGATACTCTGAAAGTTTAAAGCCTTGCCTATTTTCACAAAAACAGAACTGGAACCAGAATCTAGTCTCCTGACTTCCATCACGATGCCAGCACTTCCTCAATCTCTTTCCCTCCGTCCCCATCCTATCTGCTCTCACCTCTTCAAAATATAGAAAGAAAACAAAACTGGAAATTTAACTTCACTCATCCTTTCTTATACACAAAGCAGTTGTCCAACTTCTTTGAATTTCTGAATATTAGAGTACCAAATAAAGTTCTCTGAAGAAGCTGCATCAGTTTTAAAGATCCTGCAGACTGTTCTACCTGGGCTACATAGACCATGATTGTAGAAAGATAGAATGCTGCAGGTCAGCAGCCAAAATTATCTTGGGCTTTCTTACACTGTTTAGATAAATAGTAATTCACTTTTAACCTGTGAATCTGACTTGCCATTCTAACAACTGTTAGGTAAGCTTCTTGAACTATATTGTTAAGCTTAGTAGACTTCCTTCCTCCACCACCTCCAAAGCTAAGAATGCTATAAAATACCTATAGGAAAGATTTCTCCACTTTGCTGTAGCCTGCCTACCTAATGCCACTCCCACACCGATATATTTGTTGAATGTATTGGTTTATGACTTTCTGTGTTCTTTGGCTATAATGTCTTTCATTTTTGGAATATATCATTCATTACATCTTGAATCTTTATTTCTGGGCCATGGTTACTCATATTTGGCACAGAATGAACTATTATTTCCTTTTTCAGAGACAGTGGAAATTTGTAACCATAACATGGGGAATAGTGCTGTTAGATAACCCTATTGTAGTTAAAATTTGAATTACACAGGAAAAAGGTTAAATAGAACCCTGTGCAAGTGGGTATTGAGATAACACTTTAATAACAACTAGCTGCATATTTGAACTGCATTCAAAAAACTGATTTTATTTTCTCTTATCTAAAGCTACAAATGTCCTAGAAAAAAATTTTCCTAGTCACAAAAGATAGCATTTTCAAATAAATCTGTTTGTTCTAATCTATGTTCTAACTCTTGAAGAGTTAGAATTCATATTAGCATAGTAAAGTGTTGATAATCTTTCATTGAAGAATCATAGATACCTTTGTTTACCTAATTGATTTTAGTAATTATTTGATCTCATAAGCTTCTTTCCCCCTATTTACTGCCAGGAACTAGTTTGAGTGAACACATTTGTAAGAATCCTGCTCTAAAACAGTATTAGTTTGCATAGTTCAACAAGATCTAATCTTACTACCTTTTTAAGGTGAAAAAATACCACATTTATGATACAGTCATTGATAAAGAGAAAAGTCGGCCTCTTTTGTATAATTACATGAATTAAAAGCATAATCTGGAAATATTTTCAAATCCTATTATGAAACAAAGCACTTTTTTCAAATAACCTACAAATCTTTTACCTAAATAAATATTATCATGATTTTCAGACTATTTTTCTAGTCTGAAACATACTCTTCACTCTCCTTTTAATATCAGAATTCCTTCAGAACACGTGACCATCTAAATACCACTGGTTCTTTTTTGCTATTTTTCCAATAACAGCAAACATTTTTTATACTGATTATGATACTCACCTAAATTACAAATGTGAAGGGCTGGTCTCAGATGATGTGGTTTCCTGTATTCAGCACTTGGTAATGGTTAATCCATTACATTCCAATTCTATTTATACAAATGTGCATACCCGTGTGCATGTACACACACACACACACACACACACACACACACACACGGATTAAGCAATACTGAGTGACAGCATTTGATGAATAAGGCTATGTAAATAGAGCTAGTTGAATGAACTAAAATGTATGAGAATGTATCTTTTTCCTATAGACAAATCCTAAACGGAGCTTTCAGATAATTTTAGCTGTAGTACTTTCAGAGTTACACTTAATTATTAATTTCATAAAACCTCTAAGACATGAACTCTTATTAGTGCTCTTTCTAGAATATAGAGTGCACAGAAAACAGATTGTTAAATTGTCTTTCTCTTTTCTATAGAAAGTTGAAAACTTTTAATTTTTTCTGTTTATAAAAATGATGTAGGGACCTTAGAAAATGTGTAAATGACAGGAAAGCAAATATACTATATTGTGACTTTCTTTTCTCACGGTAGAAATATTATACACATCTATTTTCAATTAAAAATAATCATACTGCAAATACTTTCTAAGCTGCTTTTTCCATTTTCAAAAATTAACACTATATCATGAGTATTTTCACATCAGACACGTTCTTTTACAAGTTACATTATGCATAACTTTCAATCATATAAATATATCTTAACCAATCTCTTCTTGATTAACAAATTGACTGTTTCCAAGTTTTTATTTTCTATGTTTCTAATATCAATGTTGCAACTGACAGGTGTGTTGGGGGGGTGATCCTTACAAAGCCTTCATAAATTCATTAATAACATAAATTTCTAGCACTGAATTTGTTGGATCAAAGAGTACATGCATCTTATGGTTTCATAGATATTACCCAATTGACTTCCAAAAGTTTGTGTTGATTTATAATTCATGGACAATCCAAGTGAGCTCTCTTCCACACTTCTGAAGCAGTATTATGTATATTGTTACCTTGAACACATTTGCCTTTCTAAAGAGTAGAAAATGTCTCCTAGTTTTAAATTTTATTATTTAGGAAAATTCAACCTCTTTTAATTTAACATGTGTGTTATAAATTCTGTAAACTATTGATTGATATAGAATCTTTGTAAGTTAATAAATTAGCTGAGTGTAGTGGTACATGCTTATAATCCCAACACTTGGGAGGTTGAGACAGAAGGATATTGAGTTTCAGGCCAGCCTAGGCTATATAATGAGATCCTGCCTCAAAAAAAGGGCGGGGAGAGTGAGGCCAAGATTAAAAAAAAAGCAAAACAAACAAATTAAACCCTTGTCTGTGATATATGTTAAAACTTTTCTCCCTAGTAGCATTTATCTTTAGACTTTGTCAATTACATTTCTTGTCTATATTTAAGTTTTCAAGTACTATATGGAAAAAATTCAATCAACATTTTCTTTTAGAACTTCTGGCTAGATGTGGTGGCACATACCTGTAATCCCAGCTATTCAGGATGCAGAGATGGGAGGTGAAAATCAAGACCCCACCTAAAAATAAATAAATAAACTAAAGCAAAAAGGGATATGGTATGGCTTAAGTGGTAGGCCTTGAGTTCAGTCTCCAGTACTGTCAGTAAAATAAACTTGGATTTTGTGTCTTACTTCAAAAGACCTTTCCTCCTCCAAGATTATATACAAATTTACTCCTTCTATTTTGTAAAATTTTATTGCTTAATATTTTATACTTGAATCTTTGTTTCATTATAACTTTTAGTATCAAGTATATTAAGGGGTTTTCCCCTCAAATGCCTATCCTAACAACATTTATAATCCAATTTAGACAAAGTGAAGTTTTACCACATATTATGTTAATTCAGTTGAACTCAGGGCCTACACCTTGAGTCACTCCACCAGCCCTATTTTTGTGAAGGGTTTTTTGAGATAGGGTTTCCTGGAACTATTTGCCCAGGCTGGCTTTGAACCAAGATCCTCCTGATCTCTGCCTTCTAAGTAGCTAGGATTATAGGCGTGAGCCACCGGCACCCAGCACAACAGGAAATTTTTAAGGCAAGTAAGAAACATCATTTAGAGTATGTTTTGTGAATCCAATGTTGTGGTGCTGTGTGAAGCACCATCTGAAGGAAAGAAAGGAAAAGTAGTGAGAACAGAGCTAGGGCAATGTTAGTGGGACTAGTAAGAACGGGATTGAGGGAGATGACTTCCATAGGCACTTTATAGAGTTCTTGAATAAGTGCTAGGCCCAGTTCTTCTAAATCATCCAGCTGCTTAATGGCTCGGTCAGGATTAGAATCTAAGATTATAATGTGTGTGTCCACCACAGTGTCTCCACAGCCCTTTTTGCATGTGGATGTAGTAGCTCTGGACTGAGGAGGAGGGAAGTGGATGGTGAAGAGAAGCGAAGGCAGTACTAGTGGCTAAGGATAGGAAACGTGGATGGGGAGTCACCGTCAGGGACAAGAAACTTCAAATGAAGTTTGAAGGATTTGACAAACAATTATAAGGAAATTTCAGCAGGGAGTTAGAACTGGGTTGCAGGAGGCCAGACTTAGCCATGTGGACTTGCTCTTCATTTGTGATGGTATACTGGTTGATGATGTGGGAGCAAGCGAGATTTTATCTTGGTTAAGTGTGGAGCAGGAAGAGAAAACTATGAAAACATGTAGAGCTGGGGGATCTTACATTTAAAATGTAAGGGAAGAAAAGCCTTAAGTAAGAAAACCAGAAAGAGAAGTAGAAAGATGAAAAGATCAAATTAAGAAGGCTAAGAGAGAACACAGTCTCAAAAAGCAAGGACAGGGAGTGACAAGTACTATAGAAACCCAGCTGGAGATTAGAGAGAGCCTTTAAGTACAGTGGTAATCTCAAAATAGCTGCAATGGACCACACAGAATGAGGAGGAAATGAGAGTTTTCTAAGAAATGTAGTACTGAAAGGAAACAAAGAGAAGATATCTTCATAGAGTAGTGTGGAGCAGGGAAGATACAACTAATAAGCTAGGTGATACTGGGAAAGTTACTCGATGTTTCTAAAGCCTCAGTTTCTTCATAATAATAAATTTCCTCATAATAGTCTAACTCATTGGGTTGTTGTGAGACGTAAGTATATTTTCAGGACTTGGCACTGTAGTTGGTTCATATTAGAAACTTAACACGTTTTAAAATGTTATTATTGATATTGTATTGGAATGTGGAACTCTCGGGCATATTTCAATGCAAAAAAAGCGCTAACAAGAAGGGGGAAATCTATATAGTATTCCAAGAAAGACAGATAAGGGGTGGGGTAAGAATAGGAGTGGAAAGGTAAGCTTTGTAAAGGAGACATGCTACTTCTTGTAGGAGAGGAGGAAAAGTGAGAAAATGAAAGAAGATATGCAATTTTAAGGCTTAGGGAAAAGAACTTGAGGATCTTGTAAAATGACCCCAGTCTTCATAATAATGTAGGTTGTGAAAACTTTAGAGATAAAGAGTAAAGAACATTGGTTTGAATTCTGTGTTTTTTTGGTGGGTCTGGGGTTTGAACTCTTGGCTTCATACTTGCAAAGCAGGCACTCTACCACTTGAGCCACCCTTCCAGCCCTGGTTTGAATTCTGGAGGATAAATGGGAAAAAGTCTAAAACAGCTCCTTGGAGAATACAAAAAAGAATTAACTAATAAGTAGGAAGTTACTGTTCACTAGGTAATACATTTCAGTTTTGGAAGATGGGGGAAAAAGTTCTGGAAATGGATGGAAATGATTGTAAAATAATCTGAATGTACTTAATGCTACAGAACTGTACACTTAAATGTTTTAAATGGTAAATTTTATATCATGTATATTTTCCATTTAAAAAATTAACTAAAATACAGAAATGGAAGGCCAAGCATAGTGTCTCACCGCTGTAATCCCACCTACTCAGGAGGCAGAGATTGGGAGGATTATGGTTCAAAGCCAACCCAGGAGAAACATGAGACCCTAGCTGAAAAATAACTAAAGCAAAAAGGGTGAGGGGCATGGCTTAAGTGTTAGAGCTTCTGCCTAGCAAGTGTGAAGCTCTGATTTTAACACCAGTACTGGAAGAAGTAGAAGGAGAAGGAAAGAAAAAGGAAGAAAGAGAGGAAGAAATAGACTTTCTAAAGAGAATTCTGTGTTCCCTATCTTAGAGATAAAGATATCCTGGTAATAATGGTGGCCAAGATGAGGTTTCTGGCTGAGCTGTTAAGAGTTACAGCTCATAAAAGTAGGCATTGAAGTCACTAAGGGTGACAACAGCAGAGGCAATGGTGAACTAAAAAGTAGGTCAGGGTCCCTAGTGGCCAAAATGGACAGAAATTAGCATAGGAGTTGAGCCCCAGGGTTGGAGATAACTGAACATGAGAAAGAGCTGGGGAAAAGGAAGTATATGACCACACTGGGAAATGGGCACAAAAGGAAAGGTTTTAGAAAATGTGATTAAAACTGAGTCACAGAAAATAAGTTGGCACAGCATTCTACAGAAGGTGGCAGAAGAAGAAAAGGTGGGGGAAATTTCAGTATATACAAAACTTTGCCAAGAAATTCAGGGGCAAAAGCAGGTGCCAAGCCATAGTCACCTAGTGACTCAGGTAATATGTAAATATCAATATCTGAGTCACTATATTATAAATCAGTTTACAAAACTGTGAGAAAATCCAATCTGTCAGGTTTTACTTCACTTTAGATCTAGTGTGGTTTACTTTCTAAAACATTGTATACCTTAAACCTGTGAAGGAAGATAATTTGCAGGGATAGAGAGTTCTGATATCAAAATGTATCGCCCTTGGTTATTCATGAAATAATTGTGGATATGTGCATGTATGTATCAAAAAAATATTTCTGGATCTTGCCTAATTCATCACAAATATATTCCAACAGGTTTGAGAACATCTGAGGTTGGCAACAGTACAGTCAAGACAGATTGCTTAACTGAGGATGAGAACTTTTCTTGTTAATGTTGGCTCTGACTCTGGGAATAGTACCCAGATTCCAAAGCCTAGAGTGGTTTACACAACTTAATAATTACATGATTCCAAATCTTCACTAGAATAGTTCTTTTGGCAGTACCTTAAGTTCTATCAGCTGGTTTTGTGGGGTTTTTTTTTTTTTTTGAGATTTTAGCAAGGACTTATTTTAGTACAACAGAATAAAGTATAGATGGGGCGGGTAGAAAGAAAGAGAGAGGAGCATTTCCTACCCTCACACAGGAAATGGGAGCAAAGACTCCTGCTGGTTTGTTTTTTAAGAGAAGCATTAGATTTTTCAATGGCAAAGCTTTGGATTTTGAACCTCGTCTTCAAAGTAGAATGCAATGTATCTCTTTAAGTTGATTGACTTGTAGAGAAGCAAGCACAATTCTCAAACACATAAAACATTCATAAGAATAAATTTATTACAGATACATATTTACAGCCAGTGAAGGCATCCTTGACTTCCATTCCTGTCACACAGGGATGCCAGTAGATACTTCTGGAATTGATCCTGTGAGCCAGTAGTCTTCCTATGATGGCAACTTTAGAAAACAACAAGGAAAAGCAAAAGGAGTTTCTGAAATGATGGGGCATGAGTTTATGGAAATGAAGAAAGAAGGAGTCTAATTCCTAATATTTAGGATCAAGAGAAGGGCAGCTCAAAACAGCAAGTGCAATAGCAAAACTTTGCATTGGTGGAAGATAAGTGTACCTGCACCATTTTGAAAATAAAATTGTTTGTTGTCATTTTTTCGCAGCGCTAGGGTTTGAACTCAGGGCCTCATGCTCGTTTGGCAGGTGCTTCTACCACTTTAGTCACTCAGCCAGACCTAAAATTTTTTTTTAATAAGTTTTCTCTTTAAGGATGGAAATCAACTGCTGGTTAGTAAAGTGCATGCTAGTGACATTATGAAGACTGAAGACAAGTTTCAAAAATGCATTTTCCTTTTGCCTGAACCTTTTATTCTCAGATTCCTGACCCTCATCCAGAAGATAAGAATTATCCTTGAACAAAAAAAAAAAAAAAAAAAGAAGGAAGGAAAGGAAAAGAAAAGCTAACTAGCTAACAAACAAAACAATTAACCGATCACTCGGCCTTTAGTATCACATGAAGAACTTCTACATAATCTGGTTTAGCAAATGCTTGTGATAAATTATGCAGCACAAATAATTTGTTAAATAATATGTCATTCGTTATATTAAGAAAATTTATAAGGATGGATTATTAATTCATAATGATCCAACAATAACCTGGCTAAATTTTCTTAAGGTATGTTATAATCAAAAGTCTGTAAAACCTCAATTTTGACCATGAAGTTAAAAACTTAACCCTTTAAAAAATTTCCTATCACAGACCAGTTTTTAAAGTATTCTGACCAGTTTTTTTTCTGAAACACAAATTCAATATGATGATTCATTTCATTAATGTTTTCTTCCCTAATTAATATTGCTTTATAGCTAAGACACAACAGAGGAGTGCCTCAGCTCCAAAATTACAATCCTAGGGAAGATATTTTTTCTTCTAAAGTGTATTTAACTCAAGTCTGGAGAAATAATACAGTTGCCCCAGCTGACAGACCATGCTCCTGGCAAGGAGCAGGCACATACACTGAAGTTGAAAGAGAAGCGCCTATAAGAATGACTAAAGTGAGGAAGACAGAAAATACCAAGTATCAGCAAGGGTTTGGGATGGCTGGAATTGTCATACGTGATTGTCAAGAGTGTAAATTGCTCCAAGCACTCTGGGAAATAATGTGACACTTTCCACAAATACATACCTCTAGCCCAGAAATTCTACTTGAAGGTGTAGTACTCAATAGAAAGGCATAAAAGTGACTAAAATGTTCACCCAAAGATATGCATAGGAATGTTCGTAGCAGTCCTAATCACTTGTGCTAGGAAATAGCACAAATGTTCATCTACATTACAATGGATAAATCATGGTACACTCATAGGAATTATGATCAGTAATGAGAATTAAAAAGCTGCAACTGTGTGCAACAACATAGATGTATCTCAGAAACATAATGTTGAAGCCAGGCGTGGCGGCTTACACCTGTAATCCCACTACTTGGGAGGTAGATTCTGTCAATAGACTCATTGACAGAATTAAATTAAGTCTTAAAAACTTATTCTTACTAGTTAAGAAGAATTAAATAAATATAAAATATATTTTTTAAAAATTAAAGGAGCATCAACATCTTGTTAGAAAATGGTCAGACAGAATATAGACACACTGTTCTCCCTTACCACTAAATACATGCTTCTGATCTGCTTGATTAAAGACTTAAGTTTTCTGTCCTGAACTGAAAGTTAATCAGATCAAAGGGGATTTTGTTTTAGGTGTTTTTAAGACTAAGGTAGAATCCTTAGAGTGTCCTTAAAAGAGTTCAGCTGCTTTTGTCAGGAATGAGCAAGAAGTCTTTTAAAAATACAAAGGATTTGAGTTTTGCAGGAATTAGATGGTATTAACAGTTATCAAGGATAAATGTCATTTCTGAGCTAACAGAATCTCTTTTCTTTCCCCAAAGAACAAATTTAGATATGCCATTCACAGATATCTCATTTATCTGTCAGCAGAGGGTCTAGGAGTGGGCATGTGACCCGGATCTGGTCAATGTGATGAAAGGGCAGGTTGGCCTAGGAGTTCTGGAAATGTTTTTCTCCTTGACATAAGAGGCATGTGAGAAATAACAAATTTTCAATTTCCACTTCCCTAGGCCCCATGTGGGCATGATGCTCAGAGCTGGGCAAACTGCCTTTTCCCATGAATATGGACACTCTGAGGATGCCAGAACAGGGTCCTTGATAATGCCCTTGATTCTCTGCATAAGCTCTAGGGGGACCCACCCCACTTTGAGCTTCTCGTTCAGTGAGCGTCAGTGTCATGATATGTTAAGCCATGTTCACTTTGACGTTCCACTGCTGCCGCTGTAGCATACCAAGTAATACAAATTCTCTTCATTTTTTTGTCTAGTGCAATCTGCATTGACTGTTTGTAAATCCTAAGAGGAAATGGCAAACAATTAATGCATTCTGGACATTGACTTGCAATAGCTTTAAGGTTGAGTTGTTCATACATTTTAATATTTGAATAATGTTATTTTTAAAGAAAACTTTAGCATAACATGGTAATATAAATCGATGTTTAAAATCAATGAAAGAATATTATGTATGAGAGAACATTATAGATCAGAAAATGGAAAAACTGAAGATCCTTTTTATCAGAACATAATTTTGATAACAAGTATTTGAGGTACTTTTTTAAAAAAATGATAATTGCCATTAATATTAGTGTTTTTTGCTATTAATTTTTAAAATGTCAATGTAGTACTATTATTACTGTTTTATTTTTTTTTCCCCTGTTGAAGGTGAGTATTGAGCCTTGGATCTTGTGCATGCTAGGCAAGCACTCTATCACTTCAGCTATGCTTCAAGCCCTTTTTCTTTTCTTTTTTCCATTTTGTTTTGAGACAGGGTTCTCACTGCCTTTTTGCCTGGGATACCTCAAAGGTATGATCCTTTTGCCTCCACCTCCAGATTGTCCAGGATTACAGGCATGTACTGCCATGCCTGGCTTCTATTTCATTCTTATAAAACAGTGAAACATCAGTTGGGTTTGCATACCAAAACTTTTGCATATATAAAACATTTATGGATATCACATACATATAAATCATTCATTATTTAATTGTGGATGAACAAATAGTGGCAAAATAAAATGATGTGTCAAGAATTTGAGCCTGGCATGTAGTGACACTTGCCTGTAATTCCAGTGGTCAAGAGGCAAAAACACTAATATGAGGAGTTTGAGTCTAGTCTCAGCCACATAGTGAGTTCCAGGCCAACCTGCACTACCTCTTGTTAAAAAATAAATTAATAAACATACAAACAAACAAGTAAATAGCTCTAAAATTCAAATTTCATAAAATCATAAAAGAAGAAAAGGAATAATAAACACAAACATATGGTTATTTCCTCTGAGAGAAAAGAAAAAGAATTGTACTAGATAATGGCATACAGGGAACTCCAGAGATATTAGAAATATTCTATTGTTTTATGCTGAATAGTAGACACTACACAAATATTCTTTTTATTGTCTTGCTTCAGAATTTACATTTACATGTACATTATGTATATTAGCTTCAGTGTATGAAATATTTCTTAATTTAAAATATTTTTAAAAGAAAATTAAGTTTCAGTTGACATTTAGTTCTTAATTTCAACTGCTAAGCAGGCCTCACTATCCAGTAGCTAATGTAGCTACCAAGAAAGAAGTAAAAAAAACTATCAAAAACCAGCATCAACATGTTCAAAATTTAAAAAAACAACTTGTTGCTTGAAAGTAATGATGCATTTTTTAAAATATTATGAAGTGGTTTTAAAACAAATAAGCATCATAAAGGGGCTTCCATATGCTATATTGTGACAATTTTAATCAAAAGAATAAAATATTATAGCTAATTAAAGTGACTTAGCCAATTACAAAACATTAAGTTCCACACTATTGTTCAAAAGACAAAAGAACTAAAAATTATTTCCTGATCAAAATATTGTTTCAGATTGCCTTTATTTGGAAGTTGATTGTAAATATATTATTACAATATGGGAAAGTTTGTCTTATACAAAGGCTATAATTTCTGACAGCATAAATTCTATATAATTTTCTCCTATGTTTGAGATATAGTTATTGAAAGGCATCAGAAACACTGATAATATAGAACCAAAATTTCTTTAGAGCTCTCATCTTTCATAACACCTTCACTGCCACACCTTCTTCCTAGGTTAGCTGCCATAGACAAAAGCCAAAATGTGAGTCCCTCCCAACGCTGGCATTCAGCTGTGGACTCCATGGGCGGGACTAGTTATGTAAGGCCGGTTCCTTTCTTAATGGTTATTTGCTGATGCCATCGCAGCTGCTAAATGCTCACACCTGGACAGACTATGTAATTTTCTTCCACAACAAAGTGGTTGCCCATTAATATTCAACATCAGGACAGCCTTGGTGTCCCACCTTTCCTACTTCATCATTGCTCCAACTGCCCCTAATTTTATCATTTTATGTAGGATTCCTATTATACTCAGTATTGATTACCTAGTAGCTGGTCTTGAAATAAAAACTACTGAAGTAAAAACACTGCTAAACACCTCTCTTCTCAAAGATAAGACTACTACACAGCATTGTATATCAGATAATATTAATTTGATAATAGGACATTTAAATATTAAGAGTACAGACACTTTCCATTCACAGATAATGAGTGTTCCTGGCCACTGCTGAGTAAATAAAGCCTCAATCCACAACTTGGGTATTTCACTCCCCTAGAGTTTAATCAGAGCTGCACTGTGCAATGAACAGAACATAAAACTCAAAAATCTACTTGACCACCATAGTTTGACAAACCTTTGTCTTCTACCTTCCCTGATTTATGGGCTGCTCCAGCTATCACTGTATTGCCTTCATCATCTTTAAGTAGGATTCTTAGTAGGTTTGGCTTATTTACCTGGTAGCTAGCCTTGAAGTGAAAACTACTAAAGTGAAATGATTCTTTTAAATACTTCTGTTTTCAAAGATAAGACTAAAAAGATACATTTTTCTGTCACATCAAAATGGCAATGATTTTAATGCTTCTAAATTTGAGTCTGCTCTCATGGGTCAAATAGCACTGAAGAGAAATCCTCCCGCTTGATATAATGAAGGTAATAATAACTGGACAACCAGCATTACCTGTCATATCCTAGGCATGGCACCCTCCAAAATATAAAACAGCTTATACTCCGTTGGGTTAATGTGTTTCCAAAACATACTCTGAGTAAAATAGTAAAGAAAAAATATGCACTCTTTGAAATAAAAATAATAGTACATATCCATTCAGGTAATATGGATCTTTCTTATAGAGGAAAAAACAGGAAGCTAAAGATTGTCACTATATTACATCAGAATGAATCTTATACCTATTTCTGTGACTGAAACTTTAAAAAACAATTAGAATGAATTATTACTCAAAGAAACCTAATACTAGCAATAATGGTCTGCCTTATGAAGCAGTTATATTGACTACTGATAATGTATTGTTGAACAGATTGCAAAGGAATGTGGACAGGTAATAATATATGTGTAGAAGATAACCAAAGAATAAAACTTCAAAGAGGAGAAATTTTGTATTAGTAAATTCAGGTTTGAGGAAGTTCATGTTGGGTATAATAAACCCCCTAAAAGAAAAAAATGGAGAAAAGCATATGTTCCCTCCTTTTAAGAGAAAATATAAATTGTTTAAACGGCATTTCTTAAATACCAGCCATTGGCACATAGTAGACCAAGAAGTTAAGTGGTTGAAATTTGAGCCCAGCAGATCCACAAACTAAGAGTTTTATGTTAAATTCTTTACAAAAACATTGAGTCTTCATTCAGAACTTCGTGGAAATAATGAGCAAAACATTCTTAGGATTTCATCTTTGGTACATCCTCACTTGTATCAATATTGCCAGGGAAAATTTTGACAGTCATTTAATTTATGAGGTGGTCAAAGTGGAGGGGGATTAGATGTACACTGGCTGCAGATTTTTTAAAAGTAAAGCACCCAGTCAAGTTTGTGGGTGGACTCTTCCTGGTTCATAGCAATAGGGATGGCAAAAGAAGCTACATAAAAGATGGTGGCTAGCAGTGACCTGTTCCCTTAGGTAACAGTGAATGTAGCCCTGCAGAAATAAGTGGAAACTTAAAGTTTCTCATTAATATTTTTACATTTGAAAATGATGGGAACTCAGAATTTTAAAAAAGTGGCTTCCCAAAGAGGATTAGAAACACGCTAATAAAGTTAGTTAGAATCACTCTTACCTCTTCATCCTTTTCCTTGATGTCACTTGCCTTGGATTTTACTAGCTTTGTCATTTTGGATTGGTACAATCTTTCCAAATCTTATTTTCCTAATTCCATAAATGGAGAAGATACTGTTTATCTCATAGAGTTGTTGTGAAGATGAAATGGGCTGATGAGGGATAAATGTCTCACATCAATGGTCCACAACTGATGGTACATTTAACAACTATAATCTGCCGATAATAACAAGAGTAACATTTGCCAGGAGTCTTTGGCAGGGAGGAAGTACTCCAAACTCCCTATTCTTCCTTTACCCCTCTCGTTATTAATTTAGCCTGCTATCTAATACTACGTCTCCTTAAAAGTTCCTCTTGTAGAGTGGGAATGAAGTTCAGTGGTAGAGAACTTGCCTAACATGCCAAAGTCCTGAGTTCACTCCACATCGTATGGGGGGGGCATTACTTTTGTATCAGGACATCAATCTCAGAGAATTTAATTGGGAAGGAAAATGAAGAGTTTAGAGGTTCTACCATAATTTCCAAAAGTCCTTGAACCAGGCATTTTTTGTATTGTGCAGTGGAATTGCACATTTCTGCTGACAAGGATGTTATTTTTGGTTTTAATGTTGCTTCTGCAAATTGGTACATAAAAAGGGGGAAATTCTGGCCTCTTGAGCCCACAGTGTTTGCCAGAATTTCAACTTGTTGAATAAAAGATACATTGGTTTTGGCATAATTATACTTACATAAAAAAAACCATGCTATCAGCCTTGCTGTCATAAATGCTATAAATATCCCTAGACATATATTTTTTTTCTTCTCTTGATGCTGCCCTTCTGCAGTACTTTCCTGTAAAGACTTAATTCCTTGACAGAGTGGAACACATTCCCAGAAGCTAGTTGCAAACTCTTTAGCTTTAACCCGGGGCAGACCCTGGCTAGGGTAGCAGATCTCATTTCTCATTCTCTTCTCTTATTTTCAGAACCCCTAAGAGAAAGTTTGCCTCAGATTTTTTTCTCTATAAATGGGAAGTGGGTACATTCAGGCTGTAAATATTGTAAGTTAAACAGTGATCCAAATAAATAAACATTTAGATTGCTAAGAAAATCAATTTGTAAGTCACCAAAATTGGATAGGAGATCCAGGATCTTTACAGAGAAGAATGAAGAAAATGTGAAGTTTGAGCTGATGCTCATGATGTTCCTGCTGCCTTCTTAACTGTTTCAGGAAACTCTCCAGCTGTGTGATGCAATTCAAGAGACCCTACCTTTGAGAAACAGAGAATTCTGTAGTTTTCTTGAACACATAGTTGTGTATCTTCTGGGAGGAAATCAAAAGAGGAACATCAAGTATTTGAAAGACAAAAATGAGAAGCAATAGGTAGGAATTCTGGGAACAGCATTAGACCACAGTGGCATATAAGAATGTCTGAGACAGAAGAGTACAAGTGAGAATCTCCTGTACCCCTGGAAACTCTACTCTTAGGTTTCTAGCTTGAGTGCATCCACAGTATGTACTTCTGCATGTGGGGCCATTTACTTTACTAAGACAGTCTGGAGAGATATATCCACTTATGGAAAGATACAGCAGAGAAAAGCACAAGGAGGAAAAATTGAGAGGAGGCAGACTACAAGGAGTACAAAGAAAAAAGCAGCCTTCAAAAGAAAGTCTATAAGGATACCACTGGGGAGGGGACCAGCAGAAGACAGAAGAGGGAAAGGTGAGGGTGATGAGGGATGAATATGATTGAAGTATATTATATAACTAGAAAAATCACATAATGAAACCACTGTTTAAAGGGGGGGTTCCCTTTTTAATAGTTTTTAGGGGGGGTGAAGAAAGAATAATATACATGGAGTGAATTTGATCAAAGTACATTATACACATATATATCACAATTAAACCACTTTGTACAATTAGTTTATGCTAATAAATATTTTTATAAGAGACAGTCTCTGAAGAACAGTAGCAAAATCAATAGCTTTTGAATTTATACATTTAGGTTGTCAATTCCTTATTTTTTCACAAATGATTTATTTTTCAGTTCTTTTATTGTCCTACTTTTACTGAAAACTAGTTGTAAACAGTTGCTAAAATGTTTGTGTCCAGTAAGCATAAGAGTATAAAGTAGAATTATCAACTTGCTTTACATGGTTTCATTAGTAGGGAACATTTTAAAGACTATTACAATCTATTTAGGCAATTTCTTAATAATTTTACGATCACCTGGAAAGGAAACAGAATGGAATTGTAAGTTAGAAGTAACTTATTATCATCCACTTTCACTGCTTTTGGCAATAATAACAAATCAACCTTATAATTTATTTTGCAGAAATAAAAAAAATGATTCCCATGGTTTTCAAGATCTCTCTTCATAAAATCTGACTAAAAACTTCCCACAATTTTGATTTCAGTCTTACCTTGTGATCTTGTCTTGATTTCTCCCCTAAACAGTTACAGCTTTTTCTCTGCTCAGAGCTCCTGCAGGCTCTTTTTATTACCCAGAGGTTGGCAGAGAACCAAATGGCCTTAGAAGGGCCATCTGGGCGGGTGAGATTTTAGTCAGTTTTTAACTCACTTCTCAAGAGCCAATAACATTGCAATATTGCTAAATCTAAGATTCATGACTTTCTGTGTTCTCCTCTGCCTTTCTTTTTTGCTTTTGGGATAGGGTCTCTGTTGCCCAATCTGGCCTGGGAATCAAGAACTTCCTGCCTTTGTAGAGGCATATACCACCATGCCCTTTCATCTCCTCTGTTTTTATTTTAAATTTTAATCTTCAGTGATGAATTTTATGTTCCATTTTTTTCTTTTTCTTACAACTCACATTAGAATTACCTAACAGGAAATTGCTCTCCTCTGCCCATCTGCAAGTTCCAACTCTTCTCTGTTTCCACACCTCATGACTTGGCTCCTGAACCCTGAAACTTCTAAGTTAAATTCCAAAACTTTACCTTTGGCACCTTCATATTGAAAGTCTTTTGCCCTTTGTATTTTCACTTTGGACCATTGGTTTCTTAAATTGCAATCTTCATTAAGAGGTCAATTAATGCTTCCACATTCTTTTATAATAAGGTCACTTCCTCTTGCTTATCAGAAATACACAGCTTATCTGTAAATAAAAGCTCTCAGACACTTTTATGCATGTCAATATACATCATCTGCCCTCCTACTCTGATCACAATGCAATTAAACTAGTCATTAAAACTAGTTTAATTTATTAATTAGTCAATAATAAGATTTCCCTAAATCACCATTAGTTGAAGAATGCAGACCAGGAAAGAAGTCAAACTTCATTAGGACAATTAGATTAAGGTAACTCTTTCATAAGGACTTAGGTTTTAGTCAAGGCAATAAAAGTTTGGTCCTTGTATAGACCAGACTAGCTACTTTAAAGAATAGACAGTTTTCCACCGATAAGTAATGTGTAAAAATTTCAGTGGAGACTAATCTAGAGTTGAAGCAGCACCATGCCCTTTTTCCCCCTTTTAAGCATCTAGTACTCCCTCCCAGTGGACTCTGAGCAGAAGTCAGGGCAGGTTCCTTCGTGACAGCCATACAAAGTCTCAGATGGCAGGTTACAAAACTCTGGATGATCTGGGACTTGGAGGTGGCATTATATAGTGGGGAGTGAAGGGTGGATATGTCTTAAGGAAGGGGACAGAAACACCAGATACTGACACAGAGAAAGTTCTGTGAGGAGAATATGATTAGATTGAGAGGAAAGTGGGGAAAGAGAGAAACTGAAGGATAAAAGAAAGACATTCTTAGAACATCCTACCTTTCCCACATAATACGAAGAGCGAGTTCATGCCCTGTGGCCCATTTCTCATTTTCTTTAAAAAAGCGCTCTTGAGAAAATCAATTAGTGAAAACTCTAGTGGAGGTTTACTCACTAGTGTTAGGATGTAAAGAGAATGGAGGTGGCATCTGGAAGACTAGTCTGCCCAGCATCCTTCGTGCCCCTTATTCATAATCACTGGGCAGAATTTAGTATACTGAATTGTAGATTTGTGAGGGGAGAGCACTGACCAACAGACAGCTACTCATCCTGGGAGATCAGAAAGTTAGTATTTGATTTTATTCCCAACCTCTTTGCTAGTTTACTCTTTCATTTTTTTAAAGATGTTTTATCTATTATATAGCCCTGCAATCATAGCCTTAAATACTTGCCTAAATATTTTCTTATTGGTTGGTACATATTTTTTCAATAAACAAGTGAGTATTGACAAGTTTCTTTCTTTCTTTTTTAATTCATTTATTCACACGTGCATACATCGTTTGGGTCATTTCTACCCCCTACTCCCCACCCCCCCACCCCTCCCCCCTCACTCCCAGGCAGAACCTGTTCTGCGCTTTTCTCCAGTTCTGTTGAAGAGTAGAAATAAGCAGTAATAAGAAAGAAATAGTGTTTTTGCTAGTTGAGATAAGGATAGCTATACAGAGAGATTCCTAGCTTTGCTTTCATGTACAAATGTGTTACAACCCAGGTTGATTCATCACTAACTGATCTTTACACTGGTTCCTGATCCCCATTTCTTGTTGACCTCTGTCGCTTTAAGGTTTCTGTATTAATTCCTCTGAAGTGGGGACATCAAATGCTTTCAAGTTTTGGGCTTCCTACCTATCCCCATTCCTCCCATATGTGCTCTCCCCTTGTCATGTGACCCAAGTCCTACAACATTGCTGTATTTGCCCTAGAGCTAAAGACCACATATGAGGGAGAACATACGATTTTTGGTCTTCTGAGCCTGGCTAACCTCGCTCAGAATGATGTTCTCCAGTTCCATCCATTTACTTACAAATGATAAGATTTCATTCTTCTTCATGGCTCAGTAAAATTCCATTGTGTATAAATACCACATTTTCTTGATCCATTCATCAGTAGTGGGGCATCTTAGTTATTTCCATACTCGGCCATTGTGAATAGCACAGCAATAAACATGGGTGTGCAGGTGCCTCTGTAATAACCTGTGTCACATTCCTTAGGGTATATCCCCAGGAATGGGATTGCTGGATCATATGGCAGATCTATGTTTAGATTTTTAAGAAGCCTCCAATTTTTTTCCAGAGTGGTTGTACCACCTTGCATTCCCACTAACAGTGTATGAGGGTTCCTTTTTCCCCACATCCTCGCCAACACTTGTTGTGGTGGTGTTTGTGATGATGGCTATTCTAATAGGAGTGAGGTGGAATCTTAGTGTGGTTTTGATTTGCATTTCATTTATGGCTAGAGATGGTGAGCATTTTTTCATGTGTTTTTTGGCCATTTGAATTTCTTCTTTTGATAAAATTCTATTTAGTTCAGTTGCCCATTTCTTAATTGGTTCATTGATTCTGGGAGAGTTTAGTTTCTTAAGTTCCCTGTATATTCTGGTTATCAGTCCTTTGTCCGATATATAGCTAGCAAATATTTTCTCCAACTCTGTGAGTGGTCTCTTCAGTTTAGAGACCATTTCTTTCATTGTGCAGAAGCTTTTTAATTTTATGAAGTCCCATTTGTCCATCTTTCTCTTAGTTGCTGAGCTCCTGGGGTTCTATTGAGGAAGTCCTTGCCTATGCCTATTAGTTCCAGAGTGTTTCCTGCTCCTTCCTGTACTAACTTCAGAGTTTGGGTTCTGATATTAAGGTCCTTGATCCATTTTGAGTTGATACTAGTACAGAGTGATAGACATGGATCTAGTTTCAGTTTCTTGCAGATGGATAATCACTTTTCCCAGCAACATTTGTTGAAGAGGCTGTCCTTTCTCCATTGTATATTTTTGGCATCTTTCTCAAAAATGAGGTGGGTATAGTTGTGTGGATTCACATCTGGGTCCTCTATTCTGTTCCACTGGTCTTCATGTCTGTTTTTGTGCCAGTACCATGCTGTTTTTATTGCTATTGCTTGTAATACAGTTTGAAGTCGAGTATCTTGATACCGCCAGCATTGCTCTTTTTGCTGAGTATTGCCTTGGTTATTCACGGTCTCTTGTGTTTCCAAATGAACTTTAGAGTAGATTTTTCAATCTCTGTGATGAAAGTCATTGGGATTTTGATGGGGATTGCATTAAACATGTAGATTGCTTTTGGTAGTATAGCCATTTTTACTATGTTGATTCTACCAATCCATGAGCATGGGAGATCTTTCCTTCTTCTATAGTCTTTCTTGATCTCTTTCTTCAGGAGTTTGCAATTCTCCTTGTAGAGGTCATTCACATCCTTTGTTAAATTTACTTCTAGGTATTTGATTTTTTTTTGAGGATATTGTGAATGGAATTGTTTCTATATATTCCTTCTCTGTTTGTTCATTATTGATGTATGGAAAAGCTAATGATTTTTGTATGTTGATTTTGTATCCTGCCACCTTACTGTAGTTGTTTATGGTGTCTAAGAGTTTTTGGGTAGAGTTTTTTGGGTCTTCAGGGTATAGGATCATATCGTCTGAAAATAAGGATATTTTGACAGTTTATCTATTTGTATTCCTTTTATTTCTTCTTGTTGCCTAATTGCTCTTGATAGGAATTCCAGGACTATGTTGAATAGGAGTGGGGATAGTGGGCACCTTTGTCTTGTTCCTGATTTTAGGGGAAATGGTTTCAGTTTTTCACCATTAAGTATGATGTTGGCTGTAGGTTTGTCATATATAGCTTTTACAATGTTGAGGTACATTCTTTCTATTCCTAGTTTTCTTGGAGCTTTTATCATGAAGTGGTGTTGGATCTTATTGAAGGCTTTTTCTGCATCTATTGAGATGATCAAGTGGTTTTTATCTTTGCTTCTATTAATGTGCTGTATTACATTTATAGATTTGCATATGTTGAACCACCCCTGCATCCCTGGGATGAATCACTCCTTCATTTGGTGATAGATGTGATTCTGAAGGAAAGCACTACTTATTAAGTGAGTAGTACCAAGATTTACAGCTGTGGAGTCTGTTGATAAATCTTGTGGTTTTGTTTTGTGGAAGTCATTGACAGAGGTCAAGTACCCTCTCTCATTGTCAGTTCCTGGAATAATCCATAGGCCATACTAATTCAAAAATAGGAGGTGCTTAGTGTTAGAATGCCCTGTCTCTTCTACATTTAGACCTCAGACAGCTCTATGGCAGAAAGAGTCTTTCCATGCACTTGACAAATTCGATCTGACTCAGTAGTTCTCAAACTTTTCCTACAAGCAGAAACATTTTCTCAGCTAAAATCTTATCAAAAGATTCACACATGTCAGCATATAAGTGAAGAACTCCTATAGGTGAGGGGAAGATTGTTTTTGTTTAAAGTCCTCCAATCATGGGGAACCTCATGACTATAGGGTTCTGCAAAACATATTTGAAAACAGCCTATCTATAGGAATGTCCTGCCATGTTTCACAACTGAGAAACTATATATTCTAAGAGAGATAGCCTTTAATATCTATTCTCAGGAAGTTATGACAGGTGCATATCACAAGCCAAAAGAGAAAATATATGTGAGACAACATTAAAAGGACTCCTACTTAGAGGGTTGCTGGACTGAGTATGGTGAGAAATAAGGTTTTGTAATCTGAGAGTTGGAGGCATTGCTCAAGTGGTAAATCACCTGCCTTACAAGTGTGAAGCCCTGAGTTTAAACCCCAGTATCAATCCAAAAAAAAAAAAAAAAAGTAAGGTTTTGTAGTTTGGTTATGGGCAGCCTGTGAATATTCCTTCCCTCTAGATCCCCTGTTGTTGGGGAAGTTACTTTGGGCATCTTCATTCTTACAATGGGACCTACTCTACTTTTGCCATATTTGATCGTTTGCCCATCCCACTTCCCTATGCAGAGGCATTTCCAACTTCCCCAACTCATGATTGCATTCCATGTTATCTTGTGTACAAGGCTCTATTGTTTGATCACCAGTGAGTTCCACCCTAGTGTAAATAATTTACAGTCTGCAAATTTCCTTATTTTCAATAATGAGGTAAATGGCATTTTGGTAAGAATGTGACACAGGTTACTCCAGAAGCACTTGCACACCCATGTTTATTGCAGCACCATTCACAGTAGCCAAGTTATGGAAATAGCCAAGATGCCCCACTATTGATAAATGGATTAAGAAAATGTGGTATTTATATACAATGGAATTTTACACAGCCATGAAGAAGAATGAAATCTTATCACTTGCAAGTAAATGGATAGAACTGGAGAACATCATTCTGAGCAAGGTTAGCCAGGCCCAGAAGACCAAAAATCTTATGTTCTCCCTCATATACACACTTTAGATCAAGGGTAAACACAACAAGGGGACTGGACTTTGATCACATGATAAGGCGAGAGCACACAAGGGAGGTATAAGGATAGATAAGACACCCAAAAAACAAGGTAGCATTAGATGTCCTCAATGCAAAGAAACTAATGCAGAAACTTTAAAGCAACAGAGGCCAATAGGTGAAGGGGATCAAGAACTAGAGAAAAGGTTAGTTCAAGAAGAATCAATTTAGAATGTAACACATATGTACAGGAAAGCAATGCGAGGAATCTCCCACTATAGCTATCCTTATCTCAAACAGCAAAAACCCTCGGTTCTACTTATTAATATTTATACTCTCTCTTCAACAAAATTAGAAATAAGGGCATTAGAGATAAGGGGGTGGGGAGGAGAGGGGGAGGGCAGGATGGGGGTTAGGGGGCAGGGGGAGCGGGGGAGATGACCCAGACATTGTATGCACATATAAATAAAAGAAATTAAAAGAAGAAAAAAAATAGTATTTTGGTGGTTTACAATGCCTGTGGATTTAATGCCTGTTTACTTTTTTCCTGCTACAAAGTGTTTTTTTAATTGAAATAAAATATGCATAACATAAAATTCACTATTTCAATGTACATTTAGTAAATTCACAATATTGTGCCATTATCAATTTTCATCACCCCCAAAATGAAACCCTCTATTGTTTAAACACTTGCACCCATTTCCCCTCTCAGCTCCCTACCAACTACTAATCACTTTCTGTCTCTATAGATTTACCTATTCTGACATATAATACAAATAGAATCAATCTTATGATATATGATATGTGGTCTTTCATGTCTGACTTCTTTCAATTATGTCTTGAAGATCCATCCTTGAAAGCTGCTGTGGTGTATAACAATAGTTCATTTTTTTTAAGGCTGAATGGTGCAAGTTTCATTTACACCTTTTTCAATTCTTTTGGGTATTACACAGGAATGGAATTTCTTGGTTATAAGGTTAGTGGCTGTTTTTAAGGAGACATGAATCTACTTGACAGAGTAGAATCTCTTAGGTCCAAGATTTCCAAGAATATTCCCAGGAATATGCCTCCCAACTTTACCATCTAAAAACAGGATAGAGAGTATTACTTTTTATTGCTGCCATAGCAAAGTACCATAAATCTAGTGACAGAAAACAACAGATTTATCGTCTTACATTTCTGAAATTCAGAAGTTCTACACCAGGCTCATCAGATTAAATTAGGGTATTGGCAGGGCTGCAGTTTTTAGAGATGATCTGTTTATTGGGGCAAAGAATCATGAAGAAGGAGCAGGGGTTGGGCCCAAAGTACATAGCTCTAGGAAGAGACTGTCAGGCAGCAAGTGGATCAGTACAGGGAATCTGCCAACCCACATAGATATGATAAGGAAGAAGGTCAGGAATGAAAAGCCCTGCCTTCACTCTCATCTGGCAAAGCCAAGAGTGATGGAACCCATAAAGTCAGTCTTGTGGACATAGAAGAGAGTTGAGGGAGGTGGAAAGTAAGCCTAGAGGGGCACACTGAAGGCATCCAGTGCAAAGTCCAAGGGTTCACTTTTCTCTTTAGTTTGTGGTGGTTTTTAGTTTAAACTCAGGGCTTTGCACTGGCTATCCAGGTGCTCTATCATTTGAGCCATGCCTCCAACCTGAACTGCTCACTTTTTAATGCAATTACTCTCAGCAATCATGTCTCTCTGAGAGCTAGAAATCTACTTTCTTATTCTTACTCTTTGCATGATATATCCTTTTTATCCAATTACTTTCAATATATTTTTGTCTTTGTGTTTAAAGTACATCTCTTATAGTCAGCATATAGTTGAGTTTTCCTTTTTTTAAAATCTGTGTGATGAGGAAGTGTAGTGAGTTTCATCTCTAGTGCAAGCTCCCAATGCAGATCCCAAGTCTCCTGTGTGCTTAGACTATGACTCCCTGGATTCATCATACCAGAGAAAGAGGGCACAAAAAAAGACTCAACAAAAACTTTATGATGAAAACTGAGCATGCCCAGAAGTGTTCCTGTCTGCTGTTTTAAACTTTCAAACATGTGCTGAATGACTTTGACTAAGCATGCCCCCAAATGTATCTGCCATCATTCCTTCTTGAACTATGATCTTAAACTAGAATGCTCAGAAATGTGCCCACTCCTAAAGTGTTTTCTATATGAATATGTATAGGCAGAATGTATAGGCTCCCTCAGTAAAATCTCCATACTTCCTTTGTTTAAGGAGGGTACTACTTTGGAAATAACTCCTAAAATTTCTTACCTGCTGCAGGCTCAGGTCACACCGTGGTTGGATCAACTCCATTCACAGCTGAGAAATTTGGAAGGTGGGCTAACTCCCTTCCATCACCAGCTGTAATCTCCCTGATCAAATGGCTGCTGTGGAGACAGACACTTTCCACCCCCATGTAAGGAAGCATGGGCTGTGTGCAATCCCAGCATGAAGAGAGTTTATGTAGACTCCACTTTGTGTGAGAGCCTGGGAGAATCTAAAACCCAGAGTTGGAGCCTCTGAAAAGATGCTAGAATGGCAGATCCTAGAAAGAGCAAGGCATGTGGAATTTCCCTGACAGTAAGGTAAAATCAGGCCCACTGGAGGAGGGTGTTTGAGGTCTTGAATAATAAAGAAAGAGTTGTACACCTTCTTTTTGGTCTCATCACCCAACCTGAAACCTACTTATCTACCCCTGTCCACATGGGAATGTAGAGGGAGCTCCTGTCCTACTGCCTAAGGGATGGCTTCTTTTAGGATATTTCAACAACAAACTTGTCCTCAGTGACAAACACATTATGATAATGGAAATACCCTAAAAAATGCTCAATAGCCAAATGGAAGGTTTGAGGGAAAAAGAGCTCTTTCTAAACAAACTTTTAACAAAACATTGAAGGAAATACGTTCACTTAATTTGAATCAAATTTAAACCAAAACAAAAAGACTCACAATTCCATATTTACATTTTCACAAATAAACAATTCACTAGATGACTTTTGAGAGAATAAGCTCATTATTGCCCCAAAGGCAGAGAGTTGAGAGAGAAAGAGAGAGAGAGAGAGAAGACAAATCTTTTGAAGAAATATTCATTGAGAAAATGATTTTTAGGGGCCTATTATCCCAAAAGAAAGAAGGACAGACAAAAAAAGAAGAGATAAAGGGGGGATTAATTTGAAAACATACTTAAAAATAAATAAAGAAATGACTCTGCATATTGGGAAATCTATGTGAATTGGGGGAGGATTAAATAATAGTAGGTCACTAGATATATTCATTAAAATATCTAACTAACCATTAGTAAAAAATCTCATACACATTCAAACACAAAAGTCCCTTTGCTCACATAAAGCAAAAAATCAGAGAGATTCAAGGTCTCTCATGATTATTATTTGAAAGTAGAAAACAGCATATTACATGTTCACATTTTATCAAAAAAGATAAAACACAGATCTATATCCAGAGAAGATGTCTTTCACCTTTCAAACTGGAACAAAGGTATTTTTGACTTCATGAATTCAGATACCTATTACATTTCTGAAGTATATTTACTGCTTCAATTAGTGAAAATGAAGGAGTTCATGATAAAGTAAGAAGAAAAAGGTAAAATATTGTCAAACATTAAATCTGAAATCACAAAATTAAATCAAACTACATGAGGGTAATCTTTATAGATCTATGAAATAAAGCTAATAGATAACTTAAAATAAAATTGGTAGAATCTGAGAATAATCTATTAGTGTAGATCTGAACCATATTATCACATTAAATTCTGGGACATGAGTCTTGTGGGTATGTAGGCATCAGAAAGTACTAAAATATTGTTACAGTATCATCTTAGGGAATACTGATAGTGCAAAAACAGCAGAAAGATAATACTCTAAAGGTCATATCTTACTGAGCTGTATTGAGAAATAGAAGAAGGGAGAATATCTTGCTCTCTAGTAATAATAAAAATATGTATCCACTCAAGGTTCAGGGGGTCTCAGGACATCCTGCCACAGAGTCTGGGTGGGAGAAGTGGTTGAGAATATAGAAAGGGTTTAATGTGGCCTCACAAAGGAGTTCAAACTGTGAGAAAATGTGCCAGCCGTGTAGGGCAAGGCAGTGGTCAGAAACCTCACACTTCTTGGCTAGGAGTGAGTCCTATTGCCTGAGGCTAGGGTGCAAACAAAGCTATAAGACTGTGGCTGGCTTAGTATTAAACCTCCAGAGCCTGCTTCCTATGTTGACTGCTAAGTGGGTCAGAGCCTATATTCAGACCCTAGGAATCACATAAATCCCACAGCCTTCCCCCCACTCACACACACAGGGAGGTGAACTGTTGGACAGGTATTGAAAGTACTGATCCTGTTCTTGGGAACTGCATTCTGGACCTGTTGACTAACAATCAGGACTGAGGGCCCAAGTGTAGACTCTCTGAATCATGAAACTTCCAGTTTCCTCCTTCACTAAGGAAGGCAAACTGCTGGACAGGGACTTGTAAGCATTGAGACCAGAAGACAGGTTCCTCAGCTCTTCTCTAGTTACTGCAGAACTCAGTACCCCTGTCCACTCTCTAATGCACTCAGGGGTCACTCTGAAGCTTGGATACTGCTGCCCTTGGAGATACAAACTGGAGGTAAGTGGAGACCTGCCCTGCCCATAAGCTATGAAGTTCCTTCAGCCAACAGTGGCTCCCAACACACAAAGGGACCATATGCTTAGCTTTGAGCTCTATTCCCCTGTCCAGTGTTGAAAAATAGCACATCAATCCAGCTACTACACTGTCCTGCTTGATCATGGAGACTATTTCAACTGAAAGACCACAGGTGGGTAAGTTTTCAACCAATGACTTATCATCAGTGCATAAATCCCACTGTGGAAACAAGTAATATTAAAAAAAGGCAGCATGTCCTCTCCAAAAGTCAATAATTCCATAAAATACTCAAATGATAATGAGGCAGATTAAATTTCAAAAAATGAATTCAAAAGGACAATCATAAGAATGGTCAGTAAAATTAAGGAGGACACTTATAAGCATCTGAATGAATTCAAAGAGGATATACATAAACAGTTGAATGAACTAAAAGAGAATTCAAATAAACAGCTAAATGAAATAAGAAAAATAATGCATGGAGGAAGGAGGAATTCAATAAAGATATACAAATACTGAAAAAAATCAAATTGAAATTCAGAAAGTGAAATGTTCAGCAACCCAAATAAAAATGTGATTGAAAGTCTTACTATAGAATGGAACAACTTGAAATTAGAGTATCAGGGATTAAAGATAAAGTAGAAAAATCAGACAAAGATAAAAAATATAAAGAAAATATAAATATAACATGACACAGCTCTTGGACACCATTCAAAGACCAAACCTATGAATCATGGCTATAGAAGAAAGAGAAGAGATACAAGTTAAAGGCATATAAAATATAACCAAATTATAGCAGACAGCTTCTCCAATCTTGAGAAAGAGAAGATCCTCCAGATACAGGAGACTTTCAGAACACCAAACAGAAAAGATAAGAAAAGAAATACTCCTAAACATATTATAGTTAAAACACTAAATATAAAGAACAAAGAAAGAGTATCAAATGCAGTAAGAGAGAAGTGACAAGTCACATGTAAAGGCAAACCCATAAGAGTTTTCAGCAGAAACTCTAAAAGTAGGGAGGGCATGGAATAATATATCCCAAGCATTAAAAAAAAGCAAGTGTCAATCTAGATTAATATATCCAGCAAAAATATCCTTCATAATTGAAAGAGAAATAACCTTCCACAATAAACAAAAACTAATAGTGTTCTTGACCACTAGACCAGCATTGCAAGTGGTATTTAAAGGACTCCTACACAAGAAGAGGAAGAGAAAAGCAACAAGAAAAACACAGGAAAGTATAAATCCCATTACAAGAGTAGATTGCCAAACAGGATTAGAAAACAAGCAAAATCACAAAACAACAAAGTGACAGGAAATACTACATGCCTTTCAATATTAACCCTGAATGTTAGTGGTCTCCAATCAAAAGATATAGATTGGTATGTTGGATTAAAAACAAAACACAACCATTTCTTGCCTGCAAGAAATTTGCATCTCACTGACAAAGACAAACATTGGCTTAGGGTGAAAAGATGGAACAATATTTTTCAAGAAAATGGAATCTGAAAGCAGGCAAGAGAAGTGATACTCATATCCAATAAAACAAATTTCAAAACAAAATTAGTCAGAAGAAACAAAGAAGAAAATCCATCAAGAGGTGATAACAATTCTTAACATATATGCACAAAATGCCAACATACACAATTCCATTAAACAAACACTACTGAGCTTAAAAGCATAGATAGACCCCAACATAATAATAGAAGACTTCAATACCCCAATATCACAAATACATAAGTCATCCAGACAAAAAGTCAACAAGGAAACTTCAGAATTAATTGACACTATAGAACAAATAGACATAACAGGCACCTATATAATATTTTATCCAGTAACTGACAGTACATAGTCTTCTCAGAAGCCAATGGGACTTTCTCCAAAATAGATCATATTTTAGAACATAAAGCAAGATGTAATACATATAAGAAGATTGAAATAACCCCCTGTAGTCTACCAGATCACAATGAAATAAAACTAGAAATCAACAAAAGAAACTACAGAAAGTACATGGGAAATAAACAATACATTGTTGAATGGCCAGTGGGTCACTGAATAAATAAGGGGAAAATAAAAAAATTACTAGAATCCAATTAATATAAAAACACAATTTATAAGATCCAGGATGGTGGCAGGGTAGGGAAACATAAGTCCTGAGCTCTATAACTCCAGAAACCATCTTGAGACATGGGAGCTACACTTGGGTAATTCTGATTGCCTCTAGCCAAAATAACAACCGCTGTCACATTAGGTGCACATAAAATTCAAGGACTGACCCTTAAAACAGCTTTTAATTGCACCTAACAGCCTGGAAAAACCTGGCGTGGCACAGCAAGGAGGGTGTGTCTGCCCTGGGAAAAAAACCTCCTGGCCGTTTCTCTTTTTTTTTTTTTTTCCTTTTTTTTTGCTCAATAAACAGAAGACAGAGAATCAATCAGAATCAAACTCTGTGGCATCCTGGACCCCTCACCCATGGAAAACCTCCCTATGCCACGCTGCACTGAGAAAAGTGACACACCATTTCTCCTGGCTGGCCAGTTCCAAAGCTGCTTGCATAAACCTGCAGAATGAACAGGTGAACAACACACATCACGTGCAACTCCCCTACCCACTGCCTGGGAAAATAATCTACTGCAACCCCTGGGCAGACTGAATCCTCCACCCTTCCAACAAAATCAAAAAGCATAAACAGCAAATTGTAATCTTACACCAATAGTGGGGATGGGGTGGAATGCTGAACCTGCCCCAGTGAGTGGAGGTGGAGCAGGAAGTCAAACTCTTACTGAATAAAGGAGGAAAAAGTAACAAAGCC
This sequence comes from Castor canadensis, assembly GCF_047511655.1. Lineage (NCBI taxonomy): Eukaryota > Metazoa > Chordata > Mammalia > Rodentia > Castoridae > Castor > Castor canadensis. The sequence continues at coordinate 65,188,802 of NC_133398.1, forward strand.
TGAGAGTGTGGGTAGGTGGCAAGCAAACCTCCCAAAGGCAGGCTGGTGGTGGATCCCTGAGCTGGTCTCATGAGATGGAGGGTGGTCTTCAAAAATGAATTGCCCCACCTTGCTGGGAGAGGAGCTGACCAGACAAGAGTTGCAGCTGTATGGCTACACAGCTGCCTCCTGACAAAAGTATCTCTGATCACCCTGCATGAGCTGGCAGACTCACATCACCTCCCAATTGCAACTAACCCTGTGGGGGCAGAAGGAACCAATACTACTCACAAACCAGTCACCTAAGGTCATATCATAGGGCACAAAACAAGCCTCAACAAGTGTAAGAAAATAGAACAAACCCCCTGCATTCTATCTGATCACAATGCAATAAAACTAGAACTCAACAACAAAAGCAACCACAGAAAATACACAAACAATTGGAGGCTGAATAATGCATTGCTCAATGATCAGTGGGTCATAGAGAAATAAGAGAGGAAATCAAAATGTTCCTGGAATTTAATGAAAATGAAAACACAACTTACCAGAACCTGTGGGACATAGGAAAGGCAGTCCTAAGAGGAAAGTTTATAGCCATGAGTGCATATATTAAAAGGACAGAAAGATCTTAAATAAACATCTTAATGCTACATCTCAAACTCCTAGAAAAACAAGAACAAGCAAAACCCAAAACAAGCAGAAGGAGAGAAATAATTAAAATAAGGGCTGAAATTAATGAAATAGAGACCAAAAAAAAAAATTCAATGAAACAAAAAGCTGATTCTTTGAAAAAGTAAACAAGATTGACCAGCACTTGGCAAATCTGATTAAAATGAGGAGGGAAAAGACCCAAATTAGTAAAACCAGAAACACAAAAGGGGAGATAACAAATACCGAGGAAATCCAAGGAATCATTAGAGACTATTTTCAGAACTTATATTCCAACACTGGAAAATCTTAAAGAAATGGGAAAATTTCTAGATACTTATGACCATACAAAGCTGAACCAAGAGGATATTAACCACCTAAACAGATCTATAACATGTAATGAAATTGAAGCAGCAATAAAGAGTCTTCCAAAAAAGAAAAGTCCAGGACCTGACAGTCTCTGCTGAATTCTACCAGACTTGTAATGAAGAACTAATACCAATACTCCTTAAACTTTTCCATGAAACAGAAAGGGAAGGAACACTGCCTAACTCATTCTATGAAGCTAGTATTACACTTATCCCAAAACCAGATGAGGACACACCAAAAAGGAGAACTACAGGCCAATCTCCTTACTGAACATCAATGCAAAAATCCTTAATATAATAATGGCAAACCGAGTCCAAGAACATAGCTGAAATATTCTCCATGACCAAGCCAGCTTCATCCCAGGAATGCAGGGATGGTTCAACATATGCAAATCCATAATGTAATACAGCACACTAACAGAAGCAAAGAAAAAAAACCACTTGATCCTCTCAATAGAGGCAGAAAAAGCCTTTGGTAAGATTCAACATCATTTCATGATAAAAGCTCTAAGGAAACTAGGAATAGAAGGAATGTATTAGAAAGGCTACATGTATGACAAACCTATAGCCAACACCATACTTAGTGGGAAAAAACTGAAACCACTTCCCCTAAAGTCAAGAATGAAACAAGGGTGCCCACTGTCCCCACTTCTTTTCAACATAGTCCTGGAATTCCTTGCCAGAGCAATAAGGCAAGAAGAAGAGATAAAAAGAATACAAATAGGTAAAGAAATAGTCAAAGTATCCCTATTTGCAGATGACATGATGTTATACCTTAAAGACTCCCCAAAGAAAACTCCACCTGAAAACTCCTAGATACCATAAACAGCTTTAACAATGTAGCAGGATACAAAATCAAGTTAGAAAAATCAGTAGCCTTTCTATACACCAACAATGAACAAATTGAGAAAAAATATAGGAAAACAATTCCATTTACAATAGCCTAAAAAAAATCAAATATCTAGGAATAAACTTAACAAAGGATGCAAATGACCTCTGCAAGGAGAACTATAAACCACTGAAGAAAGAGATTGAAGAAGACTATACAAGATGGAAAGCTCTCCCATGCTCATGGATTGGCAGAATCAACATCATAAAAATGGTTATACTACCAAAAGCAATCTACATGTTCAACACAATTCCCATCAAAATCTCAATGACATTCATCACAGAGACTAAAAAATCTACCCTAAACCTCACTTGGAAACAGAAAAGATGGAGAACAGCCAAGGCAATATTAACCAAAAAGAGCATCACTAGAGATATCACAATACCCAAATTCAAACTATACTACAGACCCATAGCAATAAAAGCAGCATGATACTGGTACAAAACCAGATATGATGATCAGTGGAATAGAAGACCCAGATATGAATCCGTGCAGCTATGCCCACCTTATTTTTGACAAAGTTTCCAAAAACATGTGATGGAGAAGACAGCCTCTTCAACAAATGTTGCTGGGAAAAGTGGTTATCAGCCTGAAGAAAACTGAAACTAGATCCATGCCTGCCACCCTGTACTAGCATCAACTCAAAGTGGATTAATGACCTTAATATCAGACCAGAAACTGAAGTTAGTATAGGAAAGAGCAGGGAATACAATGGAAGCAATAGGTAAAGGCAAGGACTTTCTCGGTTGAACTCAAGTGGCCCAGCAGCTAAGAGAAAGCATTGACAAATGGGACTACATGAAATTGAAAAGCTTCTGCACAAAAAAAGAATGGTCTCTATATTGAAGAGACTATCCACAAAGTGGGAGAAAGTCTTTGTTAGCTACACGTCAGACAAAGGACTGATAACCAGAATATACAGGGAACTTAAAAAACTAAACTCTCCCAAAATCAATGAACCGATAAAGAAATGGGCAACTGAACTAAACAGAACTTTTTCAAAGGAAGAAGTCCAAATGGCCAAAAAACACACGAAAAAAATGCTCACTACTCCTGGGCATAAAGGAAATGCAAATCAAAACCACACTAAGATTCCACCTCACTCCTATCAGAATAGCTAGCATCAAGAACACCACCAACAACCAATGTTGGCAAGGATGAGGGGAAAAAGGAACCCTCATACACTGCTGCTAGTTGTACTACTTTGGAAAGCAATATGGAGGTTTCTTAAAAAACTAAACGTAGATCTGCCATATGATCCAGCAATACCACTCCTAGGGATATACCCAAAGGAATGCAACTCAGGTTATTATAAAGGTACCTGCACACCCATGTTTACTGCAGCACTATTCACAGTAGCTAAGCTACAGAAACAACCAGGATGCCTCAGTACCGATGAATGGATTAAGAAAGTATGGTATTGGGCACTTGTGGTTCATGCTTGTAATCCTAACTACTCAAGAAAGTGTGGTATTTATACACAATGGAATTTTATTCAGCCACAAAGAGAATGAAATTTTGTCATTCGCAAGTAAATGGATGGAACTGGAGAACATCAGCTTAAGCAAAGTTAGAAGGCCAAAACTCACATGCTCTGCCTCATCTGCAGAGTATAAACCTAAAACAAATGCAGAAATATTATTGGACATGGTCACACACTAAGGGGAGACTACTTAGGGGAGGAGTAGGGAAAGGGAAAGAAACCTAAAAGTTGAATATGGTTGATATGCTCACTGTATAGAAGTGGATATAGCAATCTTAAACTGGCAGAGGCCACTATGGGAAAGGGGTCTAGGAAGTAGTGAAGAGGTCTGGGAGAGAACAACCAATATGGGTTGTAATACACATATGCATGGTAACAACACTAGGAATCTTTCTGTATAGCTATCTTTATCTCAAACTAGCAAAAATGCTAGTTCTTATTATCTCCTATGTTTTCTCTTCAAGAAAGTTGGAGAACAAGAGGGCAGAGCAGGTTCTGCCCAGAAGCGGGGATGGAGGAGGAGGAAAGGTGGTCCATATAATGTACACACATGTAAGTAGGTTTAAAAATGATAAAATAAATTTTTTTAAATGAATGAAGAAAAAGAAAAAACACAACTCACCAGAACCACTGGGATGCAGCAAAAGCCATGCTAACAGGAAAATTTATATATAAGAGCATGTACATCAAAAAAATCAGATCTCAAATAAGCAGCCTAATGATGAGCTTCAGCTCTTAGAGGACAGAAAAGAAAAGGCCAAACCCAAAATTGTCAGGCAGAAAGAAATAATAAATAATTTGGCAGAAATTAATGAAATGGAGAGTAAAAAATATAAAGAATTAATGAAACAAAAAGTTGGTTCTTTAAAAAAATAAATAAGATTGATAAGCCCTTAGTGAAACTGACAAAAAGAAGGTGGGGCAAGACCTAAATTAATAAAATTACAGATGAAAAAAGAATATCAAAACAAATACCAATGAAATACAGAGTATCATTAAGGAATACTTTAAAAATTATATTCTAATAAACTGGAAAGTCTAGAAAAAATGGCTAAATTTCCAGATGCATTTGACCTATCAACATTGCATCAAGAGGACACAAACCATTTAAGCAGATATAATAAACAATGAGATTGAAATAGTAAGAAAGAGCATCTCAACAATGAAGAGTCCAAGATTCCATGGACTCCATGGAATCCATCCATTTAAGTCTTGTTAAACAAGACTTAACACCCCAATGATCCTCAAACTAGTCCATGATAGAGAGGGAAAGAATGCTATAAAACTCATTCTATGAAGCTAGTATTAACCTAATACCAAAACTGGACAAGAACACAACAAAAATTATTGACCAATTTGTTTGATGAATATAGACTCAAACTTTCTCAATAAAATATTTGCAAACCAAACTCAACACATTTAAAAGATATACACCACAACCAAGTTGGTTTCATACCTGCAATGGAGGGATATAGTTCAACATACACAAATCAATAAATGTAGTATGGTGCATAAACTGAATCAAAAACAAACATCACATGATCATCTAAATAGATGCAGAAAAAGTCATGACAAAAGTCAAGATCCTTTCATGGTAAAAGCTCTGAAGAAACTAGTAATAGAAAGAACGTAACTCAACAAAATAAAGGCTACATATGACAAACCTACAGACAACATTATACTAAAGAAAGAAAAACTGAAACAATATTTTCTAGGGTCAGGAATGAGACAAAGGTGTCCACTCTCCCCACTCTATTCAAAATAGCACTGGAATTCCTAGCAAGAGCAATAGGGCAGAAGAAAAAAATAAAAGGGACTCAATAAAAGGGAATGAAGGAGTCAAATTATCCTTATTTGCAGATGATATGATCTTATTCATAAAAGATCCAAAGATTCCACCAAAACCTTTTGATCTGATAAATGCTTTTATTGAAGTACCAGGATACAAAAAATAGCACACAACCAGATGCCTATGGCTCACACCTGTAATCTTAGCTACTTGGGAATCAGAGATCAAGAAGATGGCAGTTTGAAGCTAGCTCAGGCAAATAGGTCACTAGACTCTATCTTGAAAATATCCAACACAAAACAGGGCTGGAGTGGCTCAAGTGGTAGAGTGACTTCCTAGCAAGCATCAGGCCCTAAGTTCAAACTCCAGTACCAAAACACAAAAAAGATAGCATACAAAATTCAGTAGCTTTTTTATATACCAAAATGAACAGACTGAGAAAGAAATCAGTAAAACAATTCCATTCATAATAGCATAAAGAAAATATACTTACCTACTTAACTAAGAAAGTGAAAGACCTCTATGATGAAAACTATAAAACCTTGAAGAAGGAAATTGAAGAAGACACCAGACATGGAAACCTCTCCATGTTCATGCATTGGTAGAATTAATATTGTGTACATGTCTATACTACTGAAGTCAATCTATAGATTCAATGGAATTTCTATCAAATCCCAATGTCATTCTTTGCAGAAATAGAAAAATCAATCCTAAATTCATCTGGAAACTTTAAAGACCCTAAATAGCAAAAATAATCCAGAGTGATAAAAGTAAAGCTGGAGGTATCTCAATTCTAGACTTCAAATTATATTACAGAGTCATAGCAATAAAAGCAGCATGGTACTGATACAAAAACAGACACAAAGACCAATGGAACAGAATAGAAGACCCAGACATAAGTTCATGCAGCTACAGCCATGTGATTTTTTTTACAAAGATGCCCAAAACATACTATGGAGAAAAGACAGCCTCTTCAAGAAATGGTACTAGGTAAAGTATTTAACTACATGCAGAAGACTGAGCTAGACCCCTATACCTCACCCTATACTCAAGTAAATTCAAAAAATGAATTAAAGATCTTAATTTAAGATCTAAAACCATGCAACTACTGGTTGCATGGTTTTACTGGAAAACACTGGAAGATGAAAGCATAGCCAATTATTTTCTGAATAGGACTTCAATAGCCCAGGAAATAAGACCAAGAATAGATGAAAAACATTGCACCAAATCAAAAGACTTTGCAGAATCAGGTGATATCCCATAGCAAATGAACAAATAATCCAATTAATAAATGGCAAATGAATTGAACAGACAGTTCTCAAAAGGAGAAGCACAAATGGCCAAAAAATACATGAAGAAATGTTCACCATCCTTATCCATAAAGGAAATGCAATTCAAGAGATTCCATTTCACCCCAGTCAGAATGCCAACTAAGAAAACAAACAACAACAAATGCTGGTCAGAATACAGGGAAAAAGGAACCCTCACACACTGTGGGTGGGGATGTAAACTAGTTTAGCAGCTATAGAAATCAGTATGGAGATTCATCAAAAGACTAAAAATAGACCTACCTCATTATCCTCCCACATCACTCTTGCTTGCATATCCAAAGGAGTGCAAGTCAGCATGCAAGAGAGATGCCTGCACATCCATGTTTATAGCAGCACTATTCACCATAGCCAACTTGTTGAATCACCTGTGTGCACAACAACAAATAAATGCATAAAGAAAATGTGTTGTTCATAAGAAGGGGACTAAACTAGAAAGGAGAAAAATAGAGGAGATGAACCAATTTGGGTTATAAAACATGTATACATGGAAATATCACAAAGAAACTCCCTGTATAACTACCTTAAACAAACAAAAATGTCATTTTGTTTTTTACAAAAATGTAGAACAGGAGAGCAGAACAGATCCTGCCCAGGAGTTTGGTACCACTGGGAGTGGGGAGGATTTGGGGACAGGGTATAGGAGGGAGAATATAGTGCCAATATTATGTACATGTGTATGAAAATGTTGAAACTTCCAGGAATTGGGGGAGGAAGGAAAAAAGAGAACAATTGAGGGGGTAAATTCAACTATGATACATTGTAAGAACTTTTGTAAATGTCATTTACCCCTGTCATAATAATAAAATATGTAAAAAAATAAAATTGTCATTTGCAGGACAATGGATAGAACTGGAGACCCTATTGAGTGAGATAAGCCAAGCTCAAAAAGTCAAATATCACATGCTTTCACTCATCTGTGGAATTTAGAGCTAAAATTATGATGATGGTGATGCTGGTAACAATAATAATAATAATAATAATAATAATAAGACTTTACAAGGGGGACTCTATGGGGAGGGATCAGTGGGAGAAGGGAGTGTGAAAGAGGAGGGTACTTGGAGATGAAGAAGATCAAAGTACATTGTGTGTGTGTGTGAAGATAACAATGAAACCCACCAAACACTGTTTGCAAAAAGGGGGAAGAAGGGAGGGAAGGTAAGGAAATATAATAGAAGGGGTGAATTTGTTCAAAGTATGCTATATGCAGCTGTGGAATTATCACAATGAAATCCCCTTGCACTATTAATGTCTGATAAAAATAGTTTTAAAAATGTGTATCTATATATAGCTTCCAGACAGGTGAAGATAAGCATTAATAGAAAAGTAAACTCTAACATGGCTTTAAAGCCAACAAAAAATTAAATGAAATATAAATACTTGAAATTATGTAAAAATGGAAGAGATAGTAATATAAAACTTGATATGAATTTTAAGTTTATTAAAGTCAAACCCAAGAATTAAAATCACATATCTTATTTGTTAATTTAAATGTAAAAAAACATTAAGCAGACTAGAATGAGGACATGTAATATTAAAAATACCCATTCCAAGACTGGGAGTTGTGGCTTAAGTGGTAGTGTGTTTGCCTGGAAAGTTCAAGGACCTGAATTCAATCTTCAGTATCTTAATAACAACAATAATAATAATTCCTAAGAAGACCTTAGCAACATAAACCTCTATATACTAAGCAAGTAAAGTTCGTTGCGTGGTAGTTTACCGACAAGTTTGGTAAAAATTAAATCCTTTTCAATTAAGAAAAAAATCCATCTTGTTTGTTTCTGCCTTTTGTCTTCAGTTCACTAACACTTTTACTATTGGCACAATTGGATTTAGGTCTACCATTTGACTATTTAATGTTGACTCCTGTGTTTTTTATTCTTTTCCTTATTTCTTACTTTTTTTACTAACTGAATACATCTGAGAATTCCATTTTAATTTACCTATTGACTTTTTAACTGTACTTTTTCACTATATTTTTTCTAGGAGAACAATTCAAATCTCTTAACTTTTCACAGTCTACTTTGAGTTAATATTGTACTACTTCACATAAAATGTGAAAAATCTTGCAAGTATATAGGTCCATATAACATTACTTCACGTTATAGCTATCATATATGTTACTTCCACATATCTTATAAATCCTACAAGGTAATTTTAATAGTTTTTGCTTCAAATAGTTATGCAAATTTTAAAGACATCAAGAGACATTATATTTACAAACAATTACCGTTTACAGGGATTTTCATTCTTTTTCCAATACTTGAATTTCCATCTGGTTTTATTTTTCTTTGGGTGGAAGAACTTACTTCACTTTTTTTTTTTTTTTTTAACTACACGTGATAGCAATGAATTTTTTCAGTTTTCTTTTTCTTTTTTTTTCAGTTTTTTTTTTTATTATTCATATGTGCATACAAGGCTTAGGTCTTTTCTCCCCCCTGCCCCCACCCCCTCCCTTACCACCCACTCTGCCCCTTCCCTCTCCCCCCTACCCCCTCAATACCCAGCAGAAGCTATTTTGCCCTTATTTCTAATTTTGTTGTAGAGAGAGTATAAGCCATAATAAGAAGGAACAAGGGTTTTTGCTGGTTGAGATAAGGATAGCTATACAGGGAGTTGACTCACATTAATTTCCTGTGCGTGTGTGTTGCCTTCTAGGTTAATTCTTTTTGATCTCACTTTTCTCTAGTTCCTGGTCCCCTTTTTCTATTGGCCTCAGTTGCTTTTAAGGTATCTGCTTTAGTTTCTCTGCGTTAAGGGCAACAAATGCTAGCTAGTTTTTTAGGTGCCTTACCTATCCTCACCACTCCCTTGTGTGCTAAAGCTTTTATCATGTGCTCAAAGTCCAATCCCATTGTTGTGTTTCCCCTTGATCTAATGTCCACATATGAGGGAGAACATATGATTTTTGGTCTTTTGGGCCAAGCTAACCTCACTCAGAATGATGTTCTCCAATTCCATTCATTTACCAGCGAATGATAACATTTCATTCTTCTTCATGGCTGCATAAAATTCCATTGTGTATAGATACCACATTTTCTTAATCCATTCATCAGTGGTGGGGCATCTTGGCTGTTTCCATAACTTGGCTATTGTGAATAGTGCCGCAATACACATGGGTGTGCAGGTGCCTCTGGAGTAACCTGTGTCACAGTCTTTTGGGTATATCCCCAAGAGTGGTATTGCTGGATCAAATGGTAGATCCATGTCTAGCTTTTTAAGTAGCCTCCAAATTTTTTTCCAGAGTAGTTGTACTAGTTTACATTCCCACCAGCAGTGTAAGAGGGTTCCTTTTTCCCTGCATCCTCGCCAACACCTGTTGTTGGTGGTGTTGCTGATGATGGCTATTCTAACAGGGGTGAGGTGGGATCTTAGTGTGGTTTTAATTTGCATTTCCTTTATTGCTAGATATGGTGAGCATTTTTTCATGTGTTTTTTGGTCATTTGAATTTCTTCTTTTGAGAAAGTTCTGTTTAGTTCACTTGCCCATTTCTTTATTGGTTCATTAGTTTTGGGAGAATTTAGTTTTTTAAGTTCCCTATATATTCTGGTTATCAGTCCTTTGTCTGATGTATAGTTGGCAAATATTTTCTCCCACTTTGTGGGTGTTCTCTTCAGTTAGAGACTATTTCTTTTGATGAACAGAAGCTTTTTAGCTTTATGAGGTCCCATTTATCTATGCTATCTCTTAGTTGCTGTGCTGCTGGGGTTTTGTTGAGAAAGTTCTTACCTATACCTACTAACTCCAGAGTATTTCCTACTCTTTCCTGTATCAACTTAAGAGTTTGGGGTCTGATATTAAGATCCTTGATCCATTTTGAGTTAATCTTGGTATAGGGTGATATACATGGATCTAGTTTCAGTTTTTTGCAGACTGCTAACCAGTTTTCCCAGCAGTTTTTGTTGAAGAGGCTGCTATTTCTCCATTGTATATTTTTAGCTCCTTTTGTCAAAGACAAGTTGGTTATAGTTGTGTGGCTTCATATCTGGGTCCTCTTTTCTGTTCCACTGGTCTTCATGTCTGTTTTTGTGCCAGTACCATGCTGTTTTTATTGTTATTGCTTTGTAATATAGTTTGAAGTCAGGTATTGTGATACCTCCTGCATTGTTCTTTTGACTGAGTATTGCCTTGGCTATTCGTGGCCTCTTGTGTTTCCATATAAATTTCACAGTAGATTTTTCAATCTCTTTAATGAATGTCATTGGAATTTTGATGGGAATTGCATTAAACGTGTAGATTACTTTGGGGAGTATCGACATTTTTACTATGTTGATTCTACCAATCCATGAGCATGGGAGATCTCTCCACTTTCTATAGTCTTCCTCAATCTCTTTCTTCAGAAGTGTAGTTTTCCTTGTAGAGGTCTTTCACATCTTTTGTTAGGTTTACACCTAGGTATTTGATTTTGTTTGAGGCTATTGTAAATGGAATTGTTTTCATACATTCTTTTTCCGTTTGCTCATTGTTAGTGTATAGAAATGCTAATGATTTTTCTATGTTGATTTTATATCCTGCTACCTTGCTGTAGCTATTGATGATGTCTAGAAGCTTCTGAGTAGAGTTTTTTGGGTCTTTAAGGTATAGGATCATGTCGTCTGCAAATAGGGATATTTTGACAGTTTCTTTACCTATTTGTATTCCTTTTATTCCTTCTTCTTGCCTAATTGCTCTGGCTAGGAATTCCAGTACTACGTTGAATAGGAGTGGAGATAGTGGGCATCCTTGTCTGGTTCCTGATTTTAGAGGGAATGGTTTTAATTTTTCTCACTTGGAGTATATTTTGAAGGTGGAAAGAGCAGGATTTCTAATAAATTGCAGGCCAAGTGTGAGAGAAAGTCAGGCATCACTGCATCTTCCAAGAGGGACAGGAGTTGTCATTTACTGAGATTGGATGAGGGGAGAGAAAGTTGTGGTGTGACAGAAGAGAATCAAGAGGGCTACATTTTGGCAGCTTACATTTAAAGTAAGACATGTCAGCATAGTGGTGTGTTTTTCTTGGGATAGTTCAGCTACTCCAGTGCAAGTGCTGAGTATTCAGAGAACTGGATTTGTTGGCAGTGAGGTGAAGTATGTGATCAGAAGACTCACAAATTCTTTGTATCCCACTGGGAAGGACATGTGGGTGAAAATGGAGTTTATTAAAAGTTAGGGAAAGGAAATACAAAGGGGAGCATGATGGGTCCAGGTGGAGTCTGCAGGCAGAGAATGTGCTTCTTTTCTTCAGGTGCTTTTCAAACTTATGCTGACCTATGGGAAGGGCAGAACCAGGTAATTCCCACCCAATAATCAATGAGTGGAAAGATTATGGGCAGTTTCCAGGCCAGGTGAGGGCAGTCCCTGAGCCAGAGCATGGTGAATCTGAAATGCAATATTAAGTCACATATTTTTTATGAGTCCCAAACTTTCCCCAATCATAACCTGCCTCAGACTCAACAAACATTAGGATTTGTTGATTAAGAATGATGGAGGGAGATGGAGGTGAAGGAGCTGAGAATACTTGCAAAGAAATGAGAACGACTGAGCATGGAATGTCAACTAGGTAAGAAAGAATGAGAACACATTTAAAGAGGTGGAGAGTTCCAACTAATGTGGTAAGGTCATTGGACTGGAGATCCCAGTGAGGTCAAAAACTTGTTGAGATGAGGATCAACTGGAATAGAGGTAGTGATGATCAGAGAATAGTGTGCTCAAAATAGGCATATTGCTAACGGTTCAACAATTGTTTTTAGAAATGACCATGGGAGGGAATGACTACAATGAGTTGAGTGAAAATGTGGAGGAACTAAGATCTGGATATTGCTGGGATTACCTTCATAAATGTGAAAATAATAATATTGGAGAGAAATTTGTTTAGTCCGATAGTCAAATATTTAGTGACAAAGAAGGATCTATCAGGATGATGATATATGGCTGAAAAAAGAAATGGGAGGTATGGTAGGTTTAATAATCTGAAGGCATATACTTTAAAGTGGTTAAAACAGATCAACTGTTTCTATTCTCAATTAAACAGCTATTACTGGAAAAATTTTAAATCTCTGGAACTCATTCCTAGAGCATAGGAAAAAATGGAGAAAACTTTATTCAAGAAAATTTACTAAACCATTTAAATTTAATTTTATTGTTAATAATTTAATTTTAATTCATTCATGACAATGAAAATTATACATATCGTGATATTGATAATGAAAGAAATGTTATATTTCTCACATATTATAAAGTGAGAAAATGTGATATTGTGATACAAGCATACACTGTGTAATATTTAAATCATGTTGAGCATATTATTTTCTCAAACATTCATCATTTCTCTGTGGTAAAAATCTTTCAAAATTCTTTTAGCTTTTTGAAATGTGCAGTAAGTTGTTGTCATCTGTAGTCACCATGCTGTACAATAGCACACCAGAACTACTTGTTCTTACCTAACTATAACTTAAGGAGGTTGGTGGAGTAGTTCAGGTGGTAGAGTACCTGCTTAGCAAGTGTGAGACCCTGAGCTCAAACCCTAGTACCACCAAAAAATACCTGTAACTTAATACCCATAAATCAACCTTCCCGCATCTCTCCCTTCCCTTACTTCTCCCCAGCCTCTGGTAACCACCATTCTACTCTCAACTTCTATGAGATCAACTTTTTTAGATTCCACACAAGTGGAATCATGCAGTATTTGCCTCTCTGACCCTGGTTTATTTTACTTAACATAATCATTTTTAATTCTATCCACCTCGTCACAAATGGTAAGATTTCATCATTTGTAATGGTTAAATAGTATTCTTTCATGTATATATGTACCATGTTTTCTTTATCCAGTCTTTAGTTGATAGACACCTGGGTTGATTCCATTTCTTGAGTCTTGTGAATTGTGCTGTAATGACATACTAATTTCACTTCCTTTGAATATATGCCCAGAATTGAGATTGATTGATCATATGGTAGTAGTATTTTTAATTGTTTGAGGAACCTCCATACTGTTTTTCATAATAGCTCACTAATTTACACCCCCACAAACAGTGTACAGAGTTCCCAGACAGGTTTTGACAGATCTTCTTATCTTTAGTCTTTTTTATAATAGTCATTCTTACTAGGGAAAAGTGATATCTCATTCTGCTTTTGATTTGCATTTCCCTGATGATTAGCAATGTTGAACATTTTTTCTATACCTATTAGTCATTTTTATGACTTCTTCTGAGAAAAGTCTACTCAGCTCTATTGCCCATTTTTAAATTGGGTTATTTGGCTTTTTGCTATTGAGTTTTTGGAATTCCTTATATATTCTAGATGTCAACCCTTTGTCAGGTCAACAGTTTGCTAATATTTTCTCCCAACATATAGGCTTTCTCTTCTCTCCATTTATTAAAACCTAATAAGAATATCAAGTGTCTGAAAACATGGGCCATAGTGTTCCCTCATCTACTCCTCACTCCCAGCTCAGCATAATGAAAACTTACTCTCAGTGGATACAGCCAAGAAGACAGTGTTCCCTCTTTTCCATTTCCCTAGGAGGGATAAGCCACTATCATCCTCATCCTTCTTAGCTCTCTGTTGCAAAGTCTAACTTCCAGGAGAGTGTGGCCAAAGGTGTTAGCATCTCCTTTCCTTCACTCAGCTCACTCTAAGGCAGAGGCTCTACTGAAGCCATGGCAGGCTGAGAATACTGGGCTCCCCAAATGCCCTCACCACAGCTCATCTGTAAAGTATAGGTTCCAAATTGAGAAAAGCACATTGATAAGACCAGGATACCCCTACCCATCACTCTGCTTATAAAGCAGAGGAATCACTCAGAGAAGTGAACCACAGTGCCTGCCCTCAGTCTTAGAGCAGAGCTTCAGAGGTTTTGCCCAGAGGCCATGAGGCCAGTGTTCCAAATTTCTCTCCAAGAGCTTTCAAGCTTGGGAGGCACACTTGGAGAGAAGTTAAAGGGCATTCATAACTATAAGCAACTATAAGCAATTCAACTATAAGCAATTAAGAGGATGGCATGAGAACCAGGAAAAGAAACAGTCAATAAGAGTCCTCCCCAGGTGAGAGGACATCAAGGAATACCATGCAAGGAGATCTGAATTTAATGACATAGTAGAACATTTTATAACTCAATATTGTGAAGAATAAACAATCACCTTGCAATCAATAGTGCCTAACAGCTAAATCTAATACCAAATGAGGCAAAAAACCTAACAGAGAGGACAGGAAAAGAGACAGTCTTACTAAAATCGCTGTCATCACAGAAGGAATTGTGCATATCCCCAGGGCTGAGCCTTTTCAGAAGCAACATGAAAGGCATCACTGAAATAGTCCAAGTCAATTATCCATCAGGAAATGCAGATCAAAACCACCATGAGATATCACTTCATGCTTACTAGGATGGGTAAAAATAAAAGAGACATGATAGTATTGTGAAGGATTTAGAGAGTTGAAACCCTCAGATGTGCAGTGGAAAGATAAATGGTGCAATCACTTTGGAAACCAGTCTGGATGTTCTTCAAAATACTGAACAGAGAGTTACCATAGGAGCTTCACTCATAGGTGCACACCTAAGAATAAAAAATAAAAGCATATCCATGCAAAAACTTGTTCATTATGTTCTTGCTTTGGCAGCAAATATACTAAAACTGGGATAATACAGAGAAGATGAGCATGGTCCCTTCACAAGGATAACATACAAGTGCATGAAGCACTCCATATTTTTAATAAAAGAGATATAAATAGGAAAGTAAGAAGTTGAGTTATCACTATTTGCAGATAATATGATCCTATACTTAAAAGATCCTAAAGACTCCACTAGAAGACTCTTAGATCTGATAAACATTTCAGCAAAGTAGCAGAATACAAAATCAGCATACCGACACCAGTAGCTTTTCTATATACCAATAATGGTCATGTTGAGAAAGAAATGAGGAAAACAATCCTATTCACAATAGCTTCAAAAGAAATACTTAGGAATAAACTTTCAAGGAAATGAAAGACCTCTACAATGAAGACTATAAAAATCTGAAGAAAATTGAAAAATGAAGACATTAGAAGTTGGAAAGACCTCCCTTATTCATGGATTGCAGTATTAATATTGTGAAAATGGCTATACTACCAAAAGTGATCTACAGATTCAATGTACTCCCCATAACTTTCCAAAAATATTCTCCATAGAAATAGAAAAAACAAACTTTCTAAAGTTTATATGGAAGTACAAAACACACCAAATAGACAAAGTAATTCTAAGTGAAAAATAATAATGCTGGAGTTATTACAATATCTGATTTTAAATTGTACAACAGAGCCATAGTAACAGAAACATGGTAGTATCACAAAAACAGACATGTTGATCAATGGAACAGAATAGAGGACTCAGAAATAAACCCACATGGCTGTAGCCATCTGACCCTCAACAAAGGTGCGAAAAACATACATTGGAGAAAAGATAGTCTGTTCAGGAAATTGTGCTGGGAAAACTGGATTGCCATATGTGAAAAACTGAAACTAGCTCCCTGTCTCTCACCCTCTACAAAAATCATTTCCAAATAAATCAAAGAACTTAATCTAAGACTTGAAACTACTACAGGATAACACTTGGAGATATAGGCATAGATGATGACTTTCTGAATAGGATTCCAATAAGAATTAAGAGACAAGAATTGACAAATGAGATTGGAAATTAATGGTTCTGCACAGCAAAAGAAATGATTACCAGAGTGAAGAGACAGCCTACTTAGTCACTTGACAGAAGACAATATTCAGAATATATAAAGAACTCAAAATTTAAACACCAAAAAATAAATAATCCAATCAACAAATAGGCAAATGAATTGAATAGACAGTTCTAAAAAGAAGTACAAATTGCCAAATAAGTGGAAAAAATTTTTTTCAACATTTTTCGCCCTAAAGGATTTGCAAACTCTAATTGTTGAAGTTGCTATAAACAGAAATTTCAGATTCTTACATACTACATGGATGCATTCAGACAGTATATATAGACATAGTGATGGTGACAATAAAAAGTATATTATATTATAGGGAAAGGTGTTACAAAGGCCACGGTGGGCCAGGTAGAAGCTGGAAGCAGAAAGAGAGGTCTCTCTGTTTGAAGGTGTTTTTAAAATGTTGCATTAGTGATGATTGGGACACTGGGATCCTTACTGGAATGTAAATTAGTTCAGCTACTATGGCAAGCAGTATGGAGTTCCTTAAAAAACTAAAAGTAGAACTACCATATGATCCTTCTATACCCCTCCTTGGATACTTTGGAGAAACTGGATAAAGCATTGGACTTGATATTAAGAGATGTGTTTTCACTTGCTAGAACAGAGGAAAGCAGACATTCTTCATTTATGTTTATTCTTCAAAAGAAGGGCCTTTTTGGTCATTGTAGTCACAATAATTAAGATTATGATGAAAATATATTGGGGGAGATATGTAAAAGCAAGTCTCCTTTTATTTATTTGATTTCCTTCATTCATATGTGCATACAATGATTGGGTCATTACTCTCCCCTTCCCCCCGCCCCCTCCTCTTTTTTTTAAATAGTAGATTGAATATCAGAGGTGGGGCTCCAAGGTTGGCATATTCTTAACTGAGGGCTTCCTCATTTGCTGGTGGCCCATGACTACCACTGACATGATGTATCCTCAAGCCCTATCCTTTACAGGCAAAAGAAGCTGGTCAAGGCCATCCCAGAAGATAAAGAATAGCACAGATATTGAAGGAGGAGGAAATCTATTTCTAAACCTCCTGTGTATAGGAAATCTATTTCTAAACCTATGTGTAACTTAGGAGCAGGTCCTATGAACTTAGTTTTTCCTCATCTAAAATAAGGTAAGGGTCTTCAAAACATTTTCTAATACTAGTATCTATAATTTTATTCCAAAAAAAGCATCTTTAATCCCTATTCTTTTCTTTGAAGGTATATTCTGACCTCTTAGTCATTTTTATCTGTCTCCTTTGGACTCACTTCAAGTGCTTTACTCTAGAGGTTTTGTTCTCAGAACTGTTGCAGGGACCACTTGTGAAAAGATGTATTTTCTTTCTTAACATCTGCCATGACTCACACTGACAGGAAATGTGAAAATTCTATACAGATACATCAATAATAATGTATTCCATCCATTCCAATTATGAAAATATCCACAGTAGGATCAGCATCTAGTTTCTCTCTTCCAAAAAAACATACAATTCCCATGCTTATGTAGGACCATTAGTTTTCTGAGTATAGATCTATACTTATATTTTGAATTAGGTTATCACAAAGTGAAGGTTTTAGTGTTTTTTGCATCATATTGCTCTTCTGAAGAGTAGTCTCTCTAGAAATTTTACTTAACAATTTGTGTAAGCCATTACTTAATTTCTAGTCTACATCTGACTTCCTCATAGAATCCATTTCCGTAGTATTCTAGTTCCCAAGATAAGTTTTACAGAAGTGAAAAATCTCTGAAATCTATATTCATACATGCAAAACCATGCTCTGGGAAGTGCCAGACCAGAGGGATGTAGGTGAGTGCCTAGAAAGTTCTGGGCACTTTTCATACATTATATATATATATTGTATAATATATACAATGTTATCTCATTTAATCTACATAATGTTTTTATGGGGGAAACTGAGGCTGAGTTAGTTACTTGTCCAAGGGAACATTGCTAATAGGTTACAGAGCCAGGTTTAAACACAGGGCTATACAACTGTACTGCATCTGGCTGTACCTTCTTGTCTCTCCCCATTTCTGGCTTTTGGCAGAATCTAACTGGAAACCACCTAGCAAGGGAACTAGATTTAATTTCTAGATTTTTCAGCATCTGCAATATAAAGAATATTGAAAGGCAGAGATGAAGCTAAAAAGCAGTTTTCCCAGGAGGGCTGAGTGGCTGGGTGTCCACCTCTGACAAGCAGAAAAGGGATTATTGGAAGAATATTAAGTGACTCAAAAGAAACAATTGGGAAACCTGTAGAAACCAATTTAAGAAACCACAGTCTGGGAACTAGGAACTGATGGGAGAAGGATTCTGCAAAACACTCTTGCTCAGAGGAATTCATGCTAACCACTTTTCATTTTTAAATTTCTACTGAAGATTCAAAATTCAAAGGAAGAGAATTGAATTTATCAACCTTAAGAAGGTCAGTACCTTCACTGGGAAATGCAATTTATCCAAAGTAATATAGGGATCTGTCACCCAAAGATATGGAAACAAACATGCAAACAAACTGGCTGTTACTGTAGTCCCTATGACCTGGCTTGGTTCTCTCTTGTTCCTCCCTCCACCTTGAGTCCATTCTGTGTTCTTCTGGGATAACGGGTTCCCTTCTTCCTCCCTGAATGCAACTCCACTTTTCTTCCCTACCCTGGTGGCCTGGAGCTTGGTCACCCACCCTGCCTAGAAACCACTTGACCCCCAGGCAGTTCTTCTGAGCTCAGACAGGTTTCTACATACTTGTTCAATCAGCTAGTTGCTTTAACTTGGACCATTTGAGAGGACACCTTAGGGAGAGTTCAACTTTTGCAGTAATGTAAACAGAAGTTTTAGTGAACATTGAACTCTTTTCTTCAATCTGATGAAGGTTTCTTAGCATCCTTTGGATTCATGACAGCATCCTAAGTGATCTTCTAGTACTCATGGTGCCTTACAATATTCTTAAAAGTGAACAAAAAGTTCAGTTTTGTTTGGGACTTTTTTCTTGTCTGTCTACACCTCTTTCTCTTCTTTCTTCTTACCTTCCCCCAATGTTTTCATTCTCCTGACTGATCTAATCTCCATAATAAATATAATTATGGCTATCATTTATTGTTTAGCTGCTACTTGTTCGGAGATTTATACACATTTCATTTAATTTGTACCAGAATCCCAGTGAAATTCTCATTACAAAGTTAGCACAATTAAATAAAAATGAAATGACTGATCCAAGGTCATTTTGCAGAAGGCTTTGTCCCTGGTCTTGAAGCCAATTCACATATAATGAGAGCAGCATTTTGGAGAAAAGGAAATAAAAGTTTATTAACTTGCCAGGCAAATAACTAACTAATAGCATACTATCATGCTGAAGAACTGTAGTATCATCCCAAGAGAAAGAACAGGTTTTTAAGGGAAAACCCAGGAGTTTGGACTTCCAAGAGTGCTTATTTCCTGGCTTATTGGTGCCAGTCTCAGAAGATCCATGTCCTGTTGACAAAGCCTTCATCCCTCCTTCCTGTGAACCAGAGATGAGGAGCATGGTGGTCCAGCAGGTGGATGTGTAGTCCACAAGGGGAGCATCAGGACTCTGCAGGTGGTTGAGAGAGTTCTAATCTTGAATTCTCTAGCATGGGAGAAAGAACAAAAGAAGGACAAATTAAACTTGAGCCATTGAGCAAAACAGCCTGGCTAGTGAGATGATTTAGTTATTATGCTAAAATTACAGCTGTAAGCCTCTTATAGGTCTCTTTTCCTATTATAATCATATATACCAGGTTAATGGCAAAGCTCAGATTTGAGCCCAGGTCAGCCTGATTCCAAAACTAACATTTTTAAATAGAAATATGGGTACAGGAAATGGAAGAGAGTTCAGAAAATCTACTCAGGCTTCTTGCCAGGTCTTTGTTTCAAAAGATCCTTTTAGAATGTAAAGGAATGTGACAATATAAACAGAATTAGAAAAAGCAGGAAATTCCCATCTTGATGATGGCTTTAATCTTAGCATTTTAGGATGAGGTTACATACAGTGTGTTTCTGAATGCTTTGGAATTTAGACTCTGCTCAGTTCAGCTTGCCAATAAAAAAACCAGAAAATTAAATTAGAATGTTTTAAAATGAGACCTGTTAAAACAGATATTCTAAGAATGGGGGAAGAAGCATAACAGAGAATGATGGAGAGGGTGAATTTGACTAAGATATATTGTAAGCACTTTTGTAAATATCACAATGTACCCCTAGTACAATAACATGATAATTAAATTTTTAAAATTTAATTAGAAAGTTTTGAGGAATTCCAAGATGGCGGCTAGAGGTAGGAAGCAGAAAGTGACCCTCCTATAGTGAAATCTTGGAGAGACGCTGGAGACACACTTTGTAGGCATAATCACCGAGAAAAGGCATAAATTTGACTCCTCCACATCTCCAGCCGGCGCAGAGAATCTCCATTTCACGTTAAAAGGAGAAACGAGGAGGGCCCCGGGGCCGCCAGTGGCCGGCGCCCATACGGCTTGGGAAGACGCGGACCAGGTGAGCTTCGCGGTACCGCGGTTCCCCCACAGACAAGCCTGGGCCAGAGCAGCATAGCCCCCTGGACAGACTGACCTCCACCCGGGAAAAAAAGAGAAACTGAGTACTAAGCAATAAGAACAGTTAAGACACGCTGGAAAGAGGGTGGGGCGCCCTGAGCGCTGAAGATTGGGGGAAGGGAATCCTTCCCGGGACTGCAAATAAACGAGCTGGGCGGGCCGGAGAGGCTCTGGCGGGAGCGGGGCGTGCCCAGCAACCAGGAGCGGGGACGCTTGTGAGAGGAGGGAAGACCCACTTCCCACGTGAACTGTAAATAAACACGCAGGCCTGACAACGCGGGGCAGTGTCACCTTTCCCAGTGCTTGGAAAGGGGAAAGCCTGTAGCAGAGGCCCCCCAGCACAGGAGAACTCTGAGCAAACAAAGCCTGTGGGACCAGGTGAGTGCTAGTTCACCCCAGAGATCTGCATAAATGCCGCCAGCTACAGGCTGAGAGCAGCAGGCAGGCAAGCCACAGTTGCAGATACCACTCTCAGAACTGCCTCCAGACGCTTTTTTTTCTTTTTCTCCCTACCTTTGATGAGAGAACAACCGAATTACACCTGCAAGCTGAAAAACTTACTGAAACTGTATTGCATTTGAACTGGGGACACTTGGTGGGGCTTTTTTTTTCTTCTGTGTGAGTGTGAGTGTAGTTTTGTTCTACTTTATGCATCCCCTTTGATGAGACAACTACAGAACAACATCTGAGGCACCAACTCCAGGACTGGAGATTGAGACGGACATCCAAATTATTAAGACTGAAATTGCATTGCATATAAACTTGGAAGTTTTTTGGTTTTTTTTTTTTTTTAATTTTCTATTTTCCATTTTATTTTAATTCATTTTCATAAATAGATATTACTTTCATATACTTATTTTTTATTTTTTTAACTTTGATTTTCAATCCTCTCTCTGTCTCTCTATTGTCTGTTCAGCTTACTGTCGATTAGTACACTAACACTCCCTGTTTATACCTTTGAAACTCTCTTGTCTGATACCTTGTTCTGCTTTCTCCCTCTTGTCTGTATATTTGTTTTCCCCTTTTCTTTAACTTCTTGCTTTCCATCTCAGCTCACTCTTCCATTCTCAATATTACCATTGTTATTATTACAAGCTAGAAAATTAATTTCTAGCTTAATTACACACAGTACAGGGACAGTAACAACACCAAGGACAATGACAGGAAGACAGAAAAAACAAGGAAACAAGTTTCCCCACAGCAAAAAATTAGTACAGAAACCAGAGGGGAATGAAGAGAACAGAAACTCAGATCCAGACTCCAACAAAATGAAGATAAACTATGCCAAAGGACCCAATGAAGCCCACAAGAATAATTTAAAAGAAGACATACTACAAGTACTCAATGAGAATTTTATAGAGATGATACTGGACAGGGTCAACCAAAATGTACAGGAGACATTCAAGAAATTCCAAGACAATAAAAATAGAGAATTTGAAAAAGCAAAAGAAGAAATAAAGGAAACCATAGAAGCACTGTATAAACACCAAAGTGAAAGAGAGAACACAATGAATAAATGGATAAATGAACTCAGGACAAAAATAGACAACAATAAAGAAGAAAACAGCCAGGATATGGAAAACCTCAGAAAAAAGAACGAAACAGAACTGCAAAACAAAACGGAAGGCCAATCCAGCAGAATAGAACAAACAGAAGACAGAATCTCAGAACTTGAAGATGAAATGGTAATTAAAGGAAAAACTGAAGAACTATTAATTAAACAACTCAAGACCTGTGAAAAGAAAATGCAAGAACTCACTGACTCCATCAAAAGACCAAACTTGAGAATCATGGGCATCAAAGAAGGAGAAGAGGTGCAAGCAAAGGGAATGTGTAATATATTCAACAAAATAATAACGGAAAATTTCCCAAATCTAGAGAAAGATATTCCCATACAAATGCAAGAGGCCTCCAGGACACCAAACAGACCAGATCAAAATAGAACTACTCCACGACATATCATCATTAAAACAACAAGTTCAGAAACTAAGGAAAGGATATTGAAGGCTGCAAGAGAGAAAAAACAAGTAACATACAAAGGTAAACCCATCAAAATCACAGCAGACTTCTCAACAGAAACATTAAAAGCAAGAAGAGCGTGGGGTGAGATCTTCCGGGCACTGAATGAAAATAACTTCAACCCCAGGATACTCTACCCAGCAAAGCTATCATTCAAAATAGATGGAGCAATAAAAGTCTTCCATGATAAGCAGAAACTAAAACAATATGTGACCACAAAGCCACCATTACAAAAGATTCTTCAAGGGATCCTGCACACAGAAAGTGACACCCAACTTAACCATGAAAAGGCAGGCAGCACCAAACCACAGGATAAGAAAAAGCAAGACAGTAGAGAGTAACATCAAGTTAGGTACACACAATCAAACCTTCAAACAACTAAGATAACTAAATGGCAGGAATCACCACATACCTATCAGTACTAACACTTAATGTTAATGGACTTAATTCACCCATCAAAAGACACCGTTTGACAAAATGGATTAAAAAAGAAGATCCAACAATTTGTTGCTTACAGGAGACTCATCTCACCGACAGAAATAAGCATATGCTTAGGATGAAAGGCTGGAAGAAGATTTACCAAGCCAACGGCCCCCGAAAACAAGCAGGAGTAGCAATACTTATCTCTGACAAAGTAGACTTCAAACCTACATTGATCAAACGAGATAAAGAAGGACATTCCATACTAATAAAAGGGGAAATAGACCAAAAGGAAATACTAATCATCAATCTGTACGCACCCAATGTCAACGCACCCAATTTCATCAAACATACCCTGAAAGACCTAAAAGCATATATAAACGCCAACACAGTGGTTGTGGGAGACTTTAACACTCCATTATCATCAATAGATAGGTCATCCAAACAAAAACTCAATAAAGAAATCCAAGATCTAAAATATGCAATAGATCAAGTGGACCTAGTAGATGTCTACAGAACATTTCATCCAACCTCTACACAATATACATTCTTCTCAGCAGCCCATGGAACCTTCTCCAAAATAGATCATATCCTAGGGCACAAAGCAAGCCTCAGCAAATATAAGAAAATAGAAATAATACCATGCATACTATCTGACCACAATGCAGTAAAAGTAGAACTCAACAACAAAAGTAAAGACAAAAAACATGCAAACAGCTGGAAACTAAATAACTCATTACTTAATGAAGAATGGATCATCAATGAAATAAAAGAGGAAATTAAAAAGTTCCTAGAAGTCAATGAAAATGAAAACACAACCTACCGGAACCTATGGGACACAGCTAAGGCAGTCTTGAGAGGAAAGTTTATAGCCATGAGTGCATATATTAAAAAGATTGAAAGATCCCAAATCAATGACCTAATGATACATCTCAAACTCCTAGAAAAACAAGAACAAGCAAATCCCAAAACAAATAGAAGGAGAGAAATAATAAAAATAAGAGCTGAAATCAACGAAATGGAAACGAAAAAAACCATACAAAGAATTAATGAAACAAAAAGTTGGTTCTTTGAAAAAATAAACAAGATCGATAGACCCCTGGCAAACCTGACTAAAATGAGGAGAGAAAAAACCCAAATTAGTAGAATCAGGAATGCAAAAGGGGAGATAACAACAAACACCATGGAAGTCCAGGAAATCATCAGAGACTACTTTGAGAACCTATATTCAAATAAATTTGAAAATCTAAAAGAAATGGACAGATTTCTAGATACATATGATCATCCAAAACTGAACCAAGAGGAAATTAATCACCTGAATAGACCTATAACACAAAATGAAATTGAAGCAGCAATCAAGAGTCTCCACAAAAAGAAAAGTCCAGGACCTGATGGATTCTCTGCTGAATTCTATCAGACCTTTAAAGAAGAACTGATACTAACCCTCCTTAAACTGTTCCATGAAATAGAAAGGGAAGGAAAACTGCCAAACACATTTTATGAAGCCAGTATTACACTTATCCCAAAACCAGGCAAAGACACCTCCAAAAAGGAGAACTATAGGCCAATCTCCTTAATGAACATTGACGCAAAAATCCTCAACAAAATAATGGCAAATCGAATTCAGCAACACATCAAAAAGATTATTCACCACGACCAGGTAGTCTTCATCCCAGGGATGCAGGGGTGGTTCAACATACGAAAATCAATAAACGTAATAAACCACATTAACAGAAGCAAAGACAAAAACCACTTGATCATCTCAATAGATGCAGAAAAAGCCTTTGATAAGATCCAACATCATTTCATGATAAAAGCTCTAAGAAAACTAGGACTAGAAGGAAAGTTCCTCAACATTATAAAAGCTATATATGACAAACCTACAGCCAGCATTATACTTAACGGAGAAAAATTGAAACCATTCCCTCTAAAATCAGGAACCAGACAAGGATGCCCACTATCTCCACTCCTATTCAACATAGTACTGGAATTCCTAGCCAGAGCAATTAGGCAAGAAGAAGGAATAAAAGGAATACAAATAGGTAAAGAAACTGTCAAAATATCCCTATTTGCAGATGACATGATCCTATACCTTAAAGACCCAAAAAACTCTACTCAGAAGCTTCTAGACATCACCAATAGCTATAGCAAGGTAGCAGGATATAAAATCAACATAGAAAAATCATTAGCATTTCTATACACTAACAATGAGCAAATGGAAAAAGAATGTATGAAAACAATTCCATTTACAATAGCCTCAAAAAAAATCAAATACCTAGGTGTAAACCTAACAAAAGATGTGAAAGACCTCTACAAGGAAAACTATACACTTCTGAAGAAAGAGATTGAGGAAGACTATAGAAAGTGGAGAGATCTCCCATGCTCTTGGATTGGTAGAATCAACATAGTAAAAATGTCGATACTCCCCAAAGTAATCTACACGTTTAATGCAATTCCCATCAAAATTCCAATGACATTCATTAAAGAGATTGAAAAATCTACTGTGAAATTTATATGGAAACACAAGAGGCCACGAATAGCCAAGGCAATACTCAGTCAAAAGAACAATGCAGGAGGTATCACAATACCTGACTTCAAACTATATTACAAAGCAATAACAATAAAAACAGCATGGTACTGGCACAAAAACAGACATGAAGACCAGTGGAACAGAATAGAGGATCCAGATATGAAGCCACACAACTATGAGCAACTTATCTTTGACAAAGGAGCTAAAAATATACGATGGAGAAATAGCAGCCTCTTCAACAAAAACTGCTGGGAAAACTGGTTAGCAGTCTGCAAAAAACTGAAACTAGATCCATGTATATCATCCTATACCAAGATTAACTCAAAATGGAACAAGGATCTTAATATCAGACCCCAAACTCTTAAGTTGATACAGGAAAGAGTAGGAAATACTCTGGAGTTAGTAGGTATAGGTAAGAACTTTCTCAATGAAACCCCAGCAGCACAGCAACTAAGAGAGAGCATAGATAAATGGGACCTCATAAAACTAAAAAGCTTCTGTTCATCAAAA
Source organism: Castor canadensis (assembly GCF_047511655.1). Classification (NCBI taxonomy): domain Eukaryota; kingdom Metazoa; phylum Chordata; class Mammalia; order Rodentia; family Castoridae; genus Castor; species Castor canadensis. The sequence goes on from NC_133398.1 coordinate 65,214,997, forward strand.
GAAATGGTCTCTAAACTGAAGAGAACACCCACAAAGTGGGAGAAAATATTTGCCAACTATACATCAGACAAAGGACTGATAACCAGAATATATAGGGAACTTAAAAAACTAAATTCTCCCAAAACTAATGAACCAATAAAGAAATGGGCAAGTGAACTAAACAGAACTTTCTCAAAAGAAGAAATTCAAATGGCTAGAAAACACATGAAAAAATGCTCACCATATCTAGCAATAAAGGAAATGGAAATTGAAACCACACTAAGATTCCACCTCACCCCTGTTAGAATAGCCATCATCAGCAACACCACCAACAACAGGTGTTGGCGAGGATGCGGGGAAAAAGGAACCCTCTTACACTGTTGGTGGGAATGTAGACTAGTACAACCACTCTGGAAAAAAATTTGGAGGCTACTTAAAAAGCTGGACATCGATCTACCATTTGATCCAGCAATACCACTCTTGGGGATATACCCAAAAGACTGTTACTCCAGAGGCACCTGCATATCCATGTTTATTGCGGCACTATTCACAATAGCCAAGTTATGGAAACAGCCAAGATGCCCCAGCACTGACGAATGGATTAAGAAAATGTGGTATCTATACACAATGGAATTTTATGCAGCCATGAAGAAGAATGAAATGTTATCATTCGCTGGTAAATGGATGGAATTGGAGAACATCATTCTGAGTGAGGTTAGCCTGGCCCAAAAGACCAAAAATCGTATGTTCTCCCTCATATGTCGACATTAGATCAAGGGCAAACACAACAAGGGGATTGGACTATGAGCCCATGATAAAAGCGAGAGCACACAAGGGAGGGGTGAGGATAGGTAAGACACCTAAAAAACTAGCTAGCATTTGTTGCCCTTAATGCAGAGAAACTAAAGCAGATACCTTAAAGCAACTGAGGCCAATAGGAAAAGGGGACCAGGTACTAGAGAAAAGGTTAGATCAAAAAGAATTAACCTAGAAGGTAACACCCATGCACAGGAAATCAATGTGAGTCAATGCCCTGTATAGCTATCCTTATCTCAACCAGCAAAACCCCTTGTTCCTTCCTATTATTGCTTATACTCTCTCTACAACAAAATTAGAGATAAGGGCAAAATAGTTTCTGCTGGGTATTGAGGGGGGGGAGTGGGAGGGGGTGGAGTGGGTGGTAAGGGAGGGGGTGGGGGCAGGGGGGAGAAATGAACCAAGCCTTGTATGCACATATGAATAATAAAAGAAAAATGAAAAAAAAAATTAGAAAGTTTTAATAAATTATATTTCAGCTTTTTACTCAGGGGTATGATAACTTCCTCCTTGACTATGGGCCTTTATGGAGTTCAGTTCAAAGGTGATAAACTTTGCTGTTTAAGGGAAACAATTTGTGAACCAAAAGAATAATCCTTGAGCTCCTGCTTTGCCAGTACAAAGAAAACCTGAGTTCAAACACCAGTCCCACAAAAAAAAAAAGAAAGAATCCTTGACATTAATATAAATACATATACAGAAGTCATTATTACAGGAATACACCATTCACAACTATAATGGCAGCTGCTTTCACTTAGACACAGCTTTGCCATCAAACCAGGATTTTATTAACTTGGGATTCTTATCACAGCCTGGAGAGATATTCAATGTTAGAAAGAGTGTCCGCATTTACTGAGTTCCTACAATGTATCTACAATGTTCCAAGCTCAACTAAGGGTGGTTCAGCTTGTCTAAATTTGTCTCTTTTTTTGTACAACAATGTTATGAAGCAACAGCTTTTCCTCCCTGTTTTCAGATCAAGTAAAATTCATGATTGAACTCACACATCTTAACTCCAGATTTTGACTGCTCATTATAACCTGTTGTCTCTATTATAAGTTTAATAGAGTTTTGATAGAGTTAAGAAAAAAATACATCACTAAGAAACAGCTGGAGAGCCCAAGAAGTCACTCACTTTGTATATGCTCCCAGGACCATTTTATCTACATTCACATCTACAGTTGCCTTTTGTAAATCAATGATTCACAAATCTATGTCACAATCCAGATCTTTCCCCAAAATTTCTTCCCACATATCCAACTGCCTTCTGATTATCTGACTTGGATGACCCAAGTCATCTCTAAAGTATCATGCCTCAAATGATACTTTATTACTCTGCCACAGCTCCTTTCATGCTCCAGGGAATGGCACCATCCAGTTCTCCAAATAAAAACCTACACAGTTTCCTTAGCTTACTGTTCTGTATTCCCAATCTAATCAAAGACCAAATCCTATCAATTCTGTTTTCCAAATATGTCTAGAATCCCTCTTTGTCAGGAACTCAACTGAGCTGTTGCGTTTTGGAGTAGCTAATTTAAAATGAGCCCAAATGAAAGGAACAGTTAAGTCTTTAATAACCTAACTGCACCTGTTTTACCAGTACCCACCAACATAGGCCACGTGTGCACCAAACGGTGAAGAAGGTGGCCCAGAGCATCATGAGAACATAGACACCTGGGCAATGACTTCCATCCCAACAAGCACATGTGTAAGGAATTGCCATTACCCCTGGCAAGAAGCTCCGCAACAAGATTGCTGGCTATGTCACACATCTCATGAAGTGGATCCAGAGAGGTCCCATGAGAGGTGTCTCCATCAAGCCGCAGGAGGAGTAGAGAGAAAGGAGAGAGAATTACATTTCCAAGATCTCAGCACTGGATCAGGAGATCATTGAAGTTGACCCTGACGCTAAGGAAATGTTGAAGCTTTTGGCCTTTGGCAGTCTGTCCAACCTGCAAATCACTCAGCCCACATCTAGGATGAATTTCAAAACACCATGTGGAGACGTTTAAATCTTTCTGTTGTGATGTAATATTTTCAATAAACCCAGGAACACCAAAATGAGAATAATAACCTAATGCAACAGTACAAAGAAAAGGCTAAAACCAAAGGAAATACTGAATCCCTCCTTTCATTTTCTTATATCTGGGAGCCCCAAACATAAGGCTGGAGCCTAGAGCAAAAGTGAAGAAGATGGAGAAGTGCTAGAAGTGGAAAAATATTGAGTACTGAGTTAAAGAGAAAAGTGTCTTCATGGTCCCCTGGTAAGGAAAGTCCTCCAAATGAAGGTACCTGGGTAAGAATGCAGATATCTTTAAGAACAAGGTTGACTGAGTCCTTTTTTTTTTTTTTTTCATTTTTCTTTTATTATTCATATGTGCATACAAGGCTTGGTTCATTTCTCCCCCCTGCCCCCACCCTCTCCCTTACCACCCACTCCGCCCCCTCCCTCTCCCCCCCCTCAATACCCAGCAGAAACTATTTTGCCCTTATTTCTAATTTTGTTGTAGAGAGAGTATAAGCAATAATAAGAAGGAACAAGGGTTTTTGCTGGTTGAGATAAGGATAGCTATACAGGGCGTTGACTCACATTGATTTCCTGTGCGTGGGTGTTACCTTCTAGGTTAATTCTTTTTGATCTCACCTTTTCTCGAGTACCTGTTCCCCTTTTCCTATTGGCCTCAGTTGCTTTAAGGTATCTGCTTTAGTTTCTCTGCGTTAAGGGCAACAAATGCTAGCTAGTTTTTTTGGTGTCTTACCTATCCTCACCCCTCCCTTGTGTGCTCTCGCTTTTATCATGGGCTCATAGTCCAATCCCCTTGTTGTGTTTGCCCTTGATCTAATGTCGACATATGAGGGAGAACATACGATTTTTGGTTTTTTGAGCCAGGCTAACCTCACTCAGAATGATGTTCTCCAATTCCATCCATTTACCAGCGAATGATAACATTTCGTTCTTCTTCATGGCTGCATAAAATTCCATTGTGTATAGATACCACATTTTCTTAATCCATTCGTCAGTGCTGGGGCATCTTGGCTGTTTCCATAACTTGGCTATTGTGAATAGTGCTGCAATAAACCTGGGTGTGCAGGTGCCTCTGGAGTAACCTGTGTCACAGTCTTTTGGGTATATCCCCAAGAGTGGTATTGCTGGATCAAATGGTAGATCCATGTCTAGCTTTTTAAGTAGCCTCCAAATTTTTTTCCAGAGTGGTTGTACTAGTCTACATTCCTACCAACAGTGCAAGAGGGTTCCTTTTTCCCCGCATCCTCGCCAACACCTGTTGTTGGTGGTGTTGCTGATGATGGCTATTCTAACAGGGGTGAGGTGGAATCTTAGTGTGGTTTTAATTTCCATTTCCTTTATTGCTAGATATGGTGAGCATTTTTTCATGTGTTTTCTAGCCATTTGAATTTCTTCTTTTGAGAAAGTTCTGTTTAGTTCACTTGCCCATTTCTTTATTGGTTCATTAGTTTTGGGAGAATTTAGTTTTTTAAGTTCCCTATATATTCTGGTTATCAGTCCTTTGTCTGATGTATAGTTGGCAAATATTTTCTCCCACTTTGTGGGTGTTCTCTTCAGTTTAGAGACCATTTCTTTTGATGAACAGAAGCTTTTTAGTTTTATGAGGTCCCATTTATCTATGCTCTCTCTTAGTTGCTGTGCTGCTGGGGTTTCATTGAGAAAGTTCTTACCTATACCTACTAACTCCAGAGTATTTCCTACTCTTTCCTGTATCAACTTAAGAGTTTGGGGTCTGATATTAAGATCCTTGATCCATTTTGAGTTAATCTTGGTATAGGATGATATACATGGATCTAGTTTCAGTTTTTTGCAGACTGCTAACCAGTTTTCCCAGCAGTTTTTGTTGAAGAGGCTGCTATTTCCCCATCGTATATTTTTAGCTCCTTTGTCAAAGATAAGTTGCTCATAGTTGTGTGGCTTCATATCTGGATCCTCTATTCTGTTCCACTGGTCTTCATGTCTGTTTTTGTGCCAGTACCATGCTGTTTTTATTGTTATTGCTTTGTAATACAGTTTGAAGTCAGGTATTGTGATACCTCCTGCATTGTTCTTTTGACTGAGTATTGCCTTGGCTATTCGTGGCCTCTTGTGTTTCCATATAAAGTTAACAGTAGATTTTTCAATCTCTTTAATGAATGTCATTGGAATTTTGATGGGAATTGCATTAAACATGTAGATTACTTTTGGTAGTATCGACATTTTTACTATGTTGATTCTACCAATCCATGAGCATGGGAGATCTCTCCACTTTCTATAGTCTTCCTCAATCTCTTTCTTCAGAAGTGTATAGTTTTCCTTGTAGAGGTCTTTCACATTGACTGAGTCCTTGATTACAACTCTCTTTAGAAACTGCAGTGGACTGTCTGTCTATCATGTCTTTTCCCCATGAGGCCCGCCAGGTAGAGCCTTTGTAATTGCCTGTAATCAAGCCTGAAAGGTTACACATACAATTTTGTCCTCACTCCTCAACCCTAGTTCAACTAACTTAGCCCAGGCTGCCATCCTCTCTGACTTCCAGAATAGCAACAGCCTCCTCGCTGTCATCTTTGAAGCCAGTCTTGCTATCCTCCAACCTGTTTCCATAAAGTGGATGAAGAAATCTTTGTAAAACACATATGTGACCAATTGTGCCTGTATTAGTAAGGCTCCCAAAAGGAAATAGACTTTAATGTAGATGGTTCAAGCGAAAAGCTTTGATGAAGGGGCTACTTACAGAAGTGTAGGCAGGATGGAGACTAGAAATAGGGAAAATCATATCCATCCAGAGTTTCCAAGTGATAAAGAAGTAGTTGTTTACTGGGCACTGGTGCCACAAAGGGTTATCTGACAGGGCCTGTGGTCAAGGAGGAAGTAAGGGACACAGGGCACAAACACCCAGTGACTAAACCCAGCAGAAAGCCAGCAGGTAAGGGAATCTCTTACCAGACTCTATGGGGATCAGCTTTCCAGGGCAGGAGCAGAGAAGGGCAGAGAATGCTTCTGGAGGTGCGGAATACCAAACATCTCTTCTGCTTAAAGCCTACTAGTGTCTTCACATTGCATAAAGGATAAAGTACAAGGTCCTAAATACAACTTCTAGGGCCTTCCTGATCTGTGATGTTCCTTCCTTACAGTTTTGTCATATAATTCATCTCCTCTTGCTCTATATTTCAACCCCACACAATTTACTTTCGTTCTCTCATATCCAGGCCTTTGTCTCCCAGAAATATTTTCTTCAGTCACCCTACCTTTAACCTAGAAACACATTATTCACTTTTCAAATCTCAATGTAATTGTCATTTTATTATCACACAGCCCTGACTGGGCTTAGCATTTCATCATGGGTTCCCATTTCCTATTTCCAATAACTTCAGTAACTTGCCTGTTACTCTCATTGCACTGAAAGCTTTGGGGAGCGTGTTCAACACTGTATTCCCAAAATGTGCCAGACATTAGTAAATTCTGAAATATTTATTGAAAGAATGAGCACTAACTATATTTCATGTACTTGTTGTTAATTATCTTTTTCATTTATTTTCTTCTATTCCTACTTTATGTAAAGATTTTATTAGGCAAGCCTGCTGAATTTTATCAATGTCTTTAGAGTAAGTATTGATATTGTCATGTGTTTTTTTTTTCTCTTTTAATATGCTGTTATAATGAATGATGTTAAATGATTGATTTTAGAGCATACCCTTAGATTCCTAAAATATATACCACTTGGTAGTAATTATTATATGTGTGTGTGTGTGTGTGTGTGTAATGAGGAATTGGCTCACACTATTATGGAGGCTATCAAGTCCAATCTGCCCAGTGAGCTGGCAGGCTGTTCACCCAGGGAGAAATGATGTTCTAGTTCAAAGGCCATCCTGCAAGATGGGCTATTGTTGCAGATGAAGTCCAATAACAGCCCATGGGGAAATTCTCTCTTACTCCAGGAAGTCAGTCTTTTTGTTCTATGTAAGCTTTCAACAGATTGGATGAGGTCCACCCACATTATGGTAGGCAATTGACTTTGCTAATTAAACAGTTAATTTACCCAAAAACAAAGAGAGGTGGAGGTGGATCTTAGATAGGCAACCAATACTTACTACCTTGAGACAGGAGAAGAGAAAATTCACTTGTTGGTGTTGGATATTGTGATGCTGGAACTTCTGAAGTTGTACAATATAATGAATATGTAAAAAAGATCTAGTCTTTCTTTACTCATGTAATTGGCCCATTGCATTAACTAACCCTGAGGTGGTCCTACCCCTATGCTTTGTGTGTATGTGTGTTATGAATTTTCCTTATTGTAAAACCATTTTGGTGTTGCTGATACAGCCAAAAGCATATCAGTAGTAAGCCCCTGTCTAGAGACTTTTTAATCTATTCTGAAAGTTTAGAAATTTTACCAGGTGTGTGATTGTTTTTTTCAGCATCCTCCTCAAATTTGAATGCTTCAGTGTATAAATTCAAGGATTTTTTTAATGGCAGAGAAATTTTCATCTGATAGTTGATTATTCTATCTTATCTCTGTTTTTATTTCTCATTCTAGAAATTTATTTATCCATGGGCTAGGTATAGCTAACCTATATTCTCTTGGCTTCTTTCCCTTATATTTCCATCTGTGTGTATTTTTTACTCTGTATTGTATTCATTACTTCTACTTGATTTTGCAGATACTGCATTTTACCACAGTACAACTTCACACTTCTGATTCAAGGTCTTGAGTTCAATCCCCAGCATGAGAAAGAGAAAGAAAGTGTGTGTGTGTGTGTGTGTGTGTGTGTGTGTGTAAGAGAGAGAAAGAGAGGAGAGGAGAGGAGAGAAGAATTGAGGAGAGGACAGGATACTTATTACAGGGTTTCAGTTTTCAACTTCTTGCTTCCTATTCTAGACATTACAAATTCTCTTATTTTTCTTTAAAACCATATTGAACTTTAAGCACTTGTTGCTTCTGTAGAATTAGAAAAGGGTAAGAATTCTAAGAGCCACTGACATAAGATTGAGGCTTTGTAATAGATATTTGAACAAACTACTGAGTTAAGTAATTTACCATCTGCCCAACACATATTTTGACATTGCAAGAATAGCGCTTTCAAATTTATTTCTTAGCTTCATAGCAAAATGAATAACTGAAAAGGATCTTCTGTGGATGGAGCAGGATTAAGAAAACTAATTAATTTGATCCACTGAACCCAGTGTGACAGAAATGCAGGATTTTTGTACCCATACAACTGTGATACTCAAGGCACTATTTGGGACACAGAGAATTCAGAAAAAAAATGCATAGTCCCTAAGTTCAGGGTTATACAATCAGATGCAATGAGGAGTCTGGCACACTTGACATGAGAAAGAAAGTACTTTGAGATCCCACATGTTCCTTCCTTCTGCACCTTTAAGGGCAGTAGACCCAGCCCCCAGACTATGGAGGAGGTGTTCATGATATAATTTTATCTGGGAATTAGATATAATCATTTCTTATGTCTTGGGATAATGTAGAGCCGTCATCTGAGATTATTTTCTTTTTTTGATAATTGATTTCTTCTCCTCACATCTCCACTGACAGGAAGACTAGGACTTGAGGCAGAGGTTTATGACCCTAGAGAAGGAGAGGCAGGTTATATCTAGGCAAGATGGCATTTGTCAGTTCTGATTTTGCAAAATCATGGAAGCTTCTACCGAAAATGGAATCACTTTGGTCCTACAGAAAGCATTCCAAAATGAAGCCTAGACTATGGTTTCTCTTCAGCTTTTATAACACACCTTTTATCAAAACAGAGCCTAGAGGTCATCTGACAGGTTGCATTTAGGCTGACTCAGAACCAGGTTGGGTGGAAGATCCACCCTATCCCATGTTGATTCTTGTAACTGCCTGCACTTGTAACCACAAGTTACCCAACTAGTCCATGATCTGTACCTGGAGGCTATTATGAACCAGTTGGCTATGGACCCATGGAAGTTAACACTAGCCTGCACCAATCATTGTAAGCTTTTGCCCTTTTAACCACTGGCCTTTTGTTTTCCTTTTCAGAATATAGTTTTCATTTTACCTAAATCTATGTCTTCCAAAATTCAATTCCTAACCCCCCCCATAAAGCTCTTTTGTACTTTCTAGCTTTAAAATTGATTGCGATATTGATTACAATTTAAAGCCAAACTTTTGAAAATCCATATGAGAAAAGCATTTTCATTACACTCTCAAGGCTAAGTTTCTGCATGTTTAAAACAGAGATTGGGTGGTTGAACATGGATTAAATTTTAAATTAGAGAAGTCCTGTAATACAGAAAGGAAGTCACTTGAAAGAGGAAAGGTTCACAAGTAATAGTGTGTTAGTCCCACCAATATCCTTTGATTTAGCTATAATTAAATACTCATAAAATCAGTTCAGCATATCATCTGTATTTTCCAGCAGCTCTGGCCAATCCTTTTCTGTGGCTCATCACCGCCCTGTGGCTCTAGCAGCTTCTAGGCTTCTGAGGAGTTCTGTTGTCTGGATTGTATTTGGGGGAATGGAAGCATGAAGGCATACAAGCAGATTTTTTTTCTTTTAGCCACATTGAGCCATTACTTTCTCACTTGATATATGGATTTTACTACAGTAGACACTTGACTTTTATGAATTTAACATTTTGTTTAAAAAAATACTTGCAAGTAATCACTCCTTGTCATGATGTATGTTTGAATGAGAGGTGTTTTAAAGTTGAAGTAACTGACAAAAAGTGTACTTAGCTGACCACTTGACATCACCATCTTGTCTTGCCTTTGCTGAACTCTGATCATTGCAGCTTTTCACACTAGTGAAAAGTTGACAACAAATTTTTGCAGACGGATGAGCAGAGTTGAAAAGAAGTTAACACCTGTGGTATGAGGAAATGCAGAGGGAACATGAGACTGTGGGAACTGAGATTTGAGAGAAAGCCAGGAGCCTGCCTAAACATTTCTCTGTTCACAAATTTGGATACTCATGACCACCTTGGAATGTGTCCATAGTGAATGCTGAGGGTCTTCCTAGTGGATTGTCCTCAAACATGTAGCAAAACTAATTAAGCAAAATATGATCACTTTCCAAATGTGTCTTTCTTGTCTAGTTTACAAAAAAGGAAATGCTGGCTTCTTAATCAGTTTTGATCTGGTAACTCACACTCTTATTAACTGTGACTGCCTGTGACTTAAGAAGTCAGTGCAAGCCTACCCCAGCCATGATTGAAACAGTGCTCTATTCACATGACTCCAAGATGAACAGAGCAAGGTCCAGGTGCCAGTGTACTTTCAAATATCTATTTCAGTCAAGTTCTTGCCCTTATAAGAAGATCACAGAAAAATGAGAAGGTAACTTTTTCCTTTCTGCTTCTTCCTACAGGTAGAATGGTCCAGCCTTAGCATTCTGAACTTGGGGATCCTTTGTTCTAGATGGGGGAATACGACTAATGTTTAGAAAGTAAATCGACATGAGAGAGATAGGATGACCACCTCCACCTGGGTATTTATTTTAGTAGGATCAAACTAATGGAGTTCATAATTGTGAGTTGATGAAGGCAAATCAAACCTGACCAGGGAGAACCTAAACCTGGGCTGGGAAATTCCTAAGCTATCTTTAACATTCTAACTGGTTAACCCTACCACAGAGAGAATCTGCCATCTAACATTAAGCGTGTGGGCTTTCTACATTTACTTTGGTTCTGACACTCATTGGCTATGTAATTGTGACAAGTCACTTAAAACCTTTTGCCTATACTGGTCCCTCCCACTTCATCAGTTGCTGTAAGTTAATGAGATAATATATGCCAAGTGTTTAGTAAGTAGCATATACTCAGTAAGTCCTGAGTATTATCAATACCAGAATTATATCTGAGGCAGAGCAATTAAGGCTGTACTCTAGGGCATTGACATTTCATAGATGCCAAAAAATTAACAAATGTAATTTCACATTTCTGGTCTTGAACAACCACACACTTAAGATGCCATGTGGAATTAGAAGCCACCCTTCCCGTGCAACCCCTCCAGCCCCAGGTGCATGTCTCAGCTGAGAGGTGCACTGAGGCCAGTACCCACAGCTCAGCCATCAGCAGCAGTTCCATCATCTGCAGTTGGCTCACTTGTTGCTGCACCCCAGCAGCCAGGTCTGATGGCCCAGATGGCAGCCACTGCAGCTGGCATGGCTGTGGGTTCTGTGGTCGGGTACACATTTCATCATGCCATCCTTGGAGGCTTCAGTAGAGGAAGTAATGCTGAGCCCTCAAAACCTGACATTACTTAACTAGGAACCTTAAGGGACCCAACTGGCACTGCAGCAGCAGTTTGGTGTTCCTTGCTTTTATGAGATAAAGCCATTTTTTAAATATGCCCAGAACTGGGGTGACATTAATCTCTGTAACAGTTACAGTAACATTCTGAAACAATGCAGAATTGCAGATGGATTAGTCTAATTAAGAAGTTCAAATTCCCCGTCATGGTAACTCACATGTAAATCTAGCTACTTGGGAGGTACAGATAGGGAGTATTGCAGTTTGAAGATATCCTAGGTAAAGAAATCAGACCCTATCTCAAAAAACCAAAAAATTTGGGTATAATGGTACACTCCTGTAATCCTACCTACTCAAGTAACATAGGTGGATATTGGTCTGAGGCCAGTCCAGGCCAAAAAAATTATTTTAGAACCACCAGGCATGGTGGTCACATCTGTAATATTAGCTACTTGGGAGGCAGATATCAGGAGGATTGTGGTTCCAGACCAGCCTAAGCCAAAAGTGCAAAAGACCCCCATCTCAATAAATAAAAGCTGGGCATAGTGGCACACACCTGTTATGCAGGAAGTGTAAACAAGAGAAAAAGAGCCCAGGCCAGCCAGTCCTCTTGACATCAAGAGGAAATGGACAGTGGCAGAAACTCTAGTTTAAGGACAATGTTCTAGTTCAGGTGATTTTGTTTTGTTTTATTGAGACAGGGTCTTGCTGTATAGTCCAAGCTGACCTGGAACTCTTGATCCTCCTGCATCACTTTCCCAAGTGCTGGGATAACAGGCATGTGCCATCATGCCTGGCTCAGATGCCTTTTTAGACATGATAGAACAATATCTTCTACATGTAACATGTTATCACTGATTTGAACATATGTTTCCTTCTGTTTGCTAGTACAGTGAGTTAGGGCTTATTCTTCTCACTAAGGCTGGATTTGGAAGGCCTAGTGAACTTTGAGAAGGTGATTCTGGGGTTTTTCTACAATTCAAGAAAATAACTCTGTAGTGAAGTAAGGTGCTTTAATAAAAGTTACCATCTCTCTAGAAATTTGAGTATTTCATGGTTGACTCTAATAGCATTATCTTACAGTAGGTACCATAATTTAACCTGTTTCACAGATGAGAAAAGTGAGATAGAGAGAGTGAAACAACTAACACAAAGCTACAGGGGTGGTAAGTAGAAAAACTGGGATTAAAGGCAGACAACTGGCTTAGAAACATGCTCTTAAACATATCAAACACCATGCCTCAGAATTTGTCATTTCTATAATGTAAACTTACTTAAAATCAGCCACCAATCAGTTTTACCCTAGTTCAGAGAAATAATGTAGTGTCAAAAGCAGACTCTGGAGCTCACCTCCAAAACATAAATTATATGACCTTGGCAAGTTACCTAACTTCTCTATGTCTAATTTCCCTGTATATAAAATGAAGTGAATGATAGGACCTACTTCATAGGGATGGGATAGCTACACCACCAAATTGTAAACAAAATGCCTGATGGCAAACATTATTGTGTACAAGCAGTACTTAGTGTTCTAAGTCACCTGCCCAGGACAAGAGCAGACCTAGTGATGGGCTACAGAAGGGGGCATACATAGCAGAGCACACCCTAACTCACTAGTCATACACAGAAGCAACCTCTCCCCCAGAGACTGCCACTCACACCTGAAACAGTCTCATCTCTCACCAGAACTACTTCAGAGGACCTTAGCAGCCCCATCCCTGGAGCATCCCCAGCCAGTGAAATTGCTGCTATTCCACAAGACCAGCCACATCCCCACCCAGTCACTGTAACTGGCCCTGAGCTTTAACAACTACTGGCCACTATACTCAGGGAGCACACAGAGAAGAATATCAGCTGATCCCAGGCCAAGAAAGTATCTGGAAGTGAACATATCAGGAGAGCCAGAGACAGAACGATGAGGATCAGAGATTGGAGAATCCCTGCTGCACTAACTAAACACAGCTAGTAGATACTCTAATAGTCAACAAGGGAGAAGTTTCAACTTTTATGTTATTGATTTTTATTTTATCCAACTTCCTTTTTTGTTATTCTTAATTTTTCTATCCTTTTTTCATTTCCTGATTATATTGTCTTTCTCCATGATAATTATGCTGTATTCTCACACACTATTACTTAATTTATCATCATCTTGTATACTTCACATCCCCTTCCAAATCTTCCCTTTTTCTTCCCTTATTCCCCTTATTTTTACTTCTTTATTCTTTACTCTCATACCTTTGATATTTACCCAAATCCTAGTATACCCTAAAAGAATCTTAGTTTCTTCTGAATATAACCTTATTAATAGTGTAAATAATGTTTCTAGTTGTTTCTTGCTTCACCTAAATATTTGGTTTGATTTTGAATTGCTGAATTTGTTATTGTGAGCTACACCCCCAAGTCCAGTGATGAAAAACTATATAGCAACCCTACCACTATCCAGTCCAGACAGAACATTGAGACTACTTCAGCTGAAAGACTACAGGTGATTAAGTCTATAACTATACCACCCTGAACACACACCTAATCTCATCTGAAAGACTACAAGTGATTGAAACCTCCAACCGATGATCTGACCTCAGATGGCAAATCCAAATGCAGATACATAAGACATATGAAAAAGCAAAGCAACATAACTCCTTTAAAAAAGATAACAATCCCACAATAAATAACTGAGTAATGATGGATGAAATTTCAAACAATGAACTCAAAAGAACAATGAAAGAATGGTCAACAAAATTAAAGAGGACATATATAAACACCTGAATGAATTAAAAGAGAACACAAACAGCTGAATGAAATAATCAAAATAATTCAGGATATGAAAGGAGGATTTAATAATGATATAGAAATCCTAAAAGACACATCAAAATTCTGGAAATGGAAAACTCAATAATGGAAATTTTAAAAACCTCACAATATAATGAACCAAGGTGAAGCTAAAGTATCAGGGCAGGAGGATAGGTAGAGGAATTCGAATATTCAGAAAAAGAGAAAAATGAGAAAGTAAGAACAGAACAGGAAAAACCAATGGAACACCATTAACAAACCAAATGTGTAAGTCATGGGCATAGACAAAGGAGAAGAGATGCAAGATAAACACATAGAAACTATATTCAATAAAATAATAGCAGAAATTTTTCCAATCTTGAGAAAGAGGTGGCGAGATATAGAAGACTTTTAGGACACCAAACATATAAGATCAGAAAAGAACATCCATCAAGCATATCATGGTTAAAACATTTAATATAAACAAAGAGAAAAAATATTGAAAAATTCAAAAAAGAAGTAACAAGTTGCATATAAAGGCAAAGACATCAGGATAACAGCAAATTTCTCAATAGAAACCCTAAAAGCAAGGAGGGCATAGAATGATGTATTTCAAGCCCTGAAAGAAAATAGGAGTCAACCTAGATTACCATATCCAGCAAAGCTATCCTTCATAATGGAAGGAGAAATAAAAACCCATGATAAACAATAGCTAAAGGGATTCAAGACCATTAAACCAGCACTGCAGAAGTTACTTAAAGGAATCCTACACACAGAAGATGAAGATAAACATAACATGAAATTACAGGAGAGAATAAATCTCACTAGATGAGTAGATAAGAAAGTGAAAAAAGTGAGTACTATTAAAGAATCAAACACTACAAAAACAGCAATATGGCAATTCTTCAATCAAACACAACAAAAGTAGCAATAGTCTCAATTTTTCAATCAAAAGACACAGACAGGTAAGTTGATTTTTTTAAAAATTTGTTGCCTATAAGAAATGTATCTCACTGGCAAAGACAAACACAGGCTCAAAGTGAAAGGATAGACAAAAATTTTCTAAGCAAATGGGGCCACAAACAAGCAGGAGTACCTATACTCATATCTGAGAAAACAAATTTCAATCAAAACTAGTTCAAAGACACAAAGAAGGTTGCTTCATTTTAATAAAGGGAACAATCCATCAAGAGGATACAACAATTAAAACATATTTGCACTAAAAGTTTTTTATAAACACAGATAGATTTCAATGTAATAACAGTATAAGATTTCAATAACCCATTTTCACCAATAGATAAGTCATGCAGACAAAAAAAATCAACAGAGAAATTTCAGAATTAAAAACCACTGTCAAACAAATGGACCTAACAACATCTACAGAATGATCCACCCAACAACCACAAAATACACATTCTTCTCAGCAGCACATGGAACTTTCTCTAAAATAGATCATAGTTTAGGACACAAAGCAAGTCTTAACAAATACAGGAAATTTTAAATAACCTCCTGTATTTTATCAGATCACAATGGAGTAAAACTAGAAATCAACAACAGGAGAAACTACAGGAAATATTCAGAAATATGGAGATTGAAAAATATACTGCTGAATAATCAGTGATTCATCAAAGAAATAAGGGAAGAAATTAAAATTTTTTTCTTAAATGAAATGAAAAGATATCCTAATAGAATTTTTGGAACACAGCAAGGAGAAAAGTTTATAGCTATGAGGACTTACTTTAATAACCTAATAATGCACCTCAAACTCTTAGAAAAACAAGAACAAAGCAAACCCAAAGTTAGTAGTTGGAAAGAAATAATAAACATCAGGTTAGAAATTAATGAAATAGAGACTTTTTAAAAAAAACACAAAGAATCAATGAAACAAAAGTTTGGTTCTTTGAAAGGATTGACAAACCCTTAGCTGAACTAACCAAAATAAAGGTGGAGAACATCCAAATTTAACAGAAAAAAGATGAAAAGAGGGATATCACATTATAACCAATGAAATTCAGAATATCATTAGGGAACATTTTGTAAACTTAATTTATAAATTGGATAAATTTCTAGATCCATAGGACATACCTAAATTGAACCAAGAAGATATAAACCACTTACGTAGATAAGTAGATCAATAACAAGTAATGAGATTGAAGCAGTAATAAACAGTATCCCAACAAAGAATAGCCCAGGACGAGATGGATTCACTAATGAATTTTACTAGACTTTTCAGGAAGAACTAACTCAAATACTTCTCAAACAATTCCACAAAATAGACAGGGAAGGAATCTATGAAGCCAATATTATCTTGATAACCAGATAAAGACACATAAAAAAAGAAAATTATAGACCAATTTCCTTGATGAACACTTATGTTAAAATTTCAATAAAATACTAACAAGTTGAATTCAACAACACATTAAAAAAATCATACACTGTGATCAAGTTGGTTTCATTCCAGGAATGCAAGGGTGGTTCAACATACACAAATCAATAAATGTAATACTGCACAAACAAAATAAAGGACAAAATGATGTTTATCTCAATAAACACAGAAAAAAATTTTTGACAAAATTCAACATCTATTCATGATAAAAAGCTTTGAAGAAATTAGAAATTGAAGGAACATATTTCAACACAATAAAGATTATGTATGAGAAACCTACAGCTAACATCATACTATTGTTCTCTTCTGAAATTAATCTATGTAATTCAGTCTTTCATAAAAATATTCACTGGAAAGAAGGGGAGGAATAAAGGGAGGGGAAGGGAGAGAGAGAGAGAGAGCCAACATTATACTAACTGGGAAAAACTAAAGCCATTTCTTTAAAGTCATGAATGAGACAAGGAAGTCCACAATAATCATTCTTCCTTGATAGTCTGCTTGAATTTCTAGCCAGAGCAATAAGGCAAGAGAAAAAAATCAAAGGGAGGAGGATCCAAGATGGTGGTTAGGGTAGGGAATCAGAAATCCTAAGCTCCAGTGACTTCAGAAGCCACCTTGAGATTTCAGAGCTACACTTAGGTAATTCTGATTGCTTCTAGCCAAAATAATAACTGCCATCACATTAGGTGCACATAAAATTCAAAGACTGATCCTTAAATTAGCCTTTAACTGCACCTAATAGCCACAAAACTCCCACATAGCACAGCCAGCAAGGCATGTCCTGCCCTGGGGGAAAAAAACCTGGCCATTTCTTTTTTTTTTTTCTTTTTCTCTTCTTTTTTTTTCCTTCCAGCAGAAGACAGAGCATCAATCAGAATCAAACTCTACAACATCCTGGACCCCTAACCCATGGAAAGCCTCCCTACCCCATGCCATTTCTCCCTACCAGCCGGTTCCAAAGTTGTTTGCATGAATCTTCAAAATGAACAGGTAAGCATCAAGCACCATGTGTGACTTCCCTATCCACCCCCCACCCCTGCCAGGAACATAACCCAGCATAACCCTGGGCAGACTGAACCCCCCCTCAACAAAACTGAAAAGCATAAACAGCAAAGTGTAATCTAACACTGACAGTGGAGGTGGGGGTGGAACGCTGAACCTGCCCTGGGGAATAGGGGTAGATCAAGAAGCCAAATTCTCAGTGCTGATCTCTCATTGAACAAATGAAACAAAGGCTGGGAGCAGGGGTCGGGCAATAAACCAACCTCCTAAAGGAGCCATTAGCACCGAGCAGAGGTCAGGAGAGACACAAAGGCTGAGAGCAGGGGTGGGGCTACAAGCTAACCTCCCAATGTAGGGCAAGTGGTGGATTCCAGACTGATCTCCTGGGACAGAGGGCAGTATCAAAAACTGAACTGCCCCACCTTGCTGGGGGAGGATTTGACCAAACAGAGTTGCAGCTGAAGGGCAACGCAGCTGTCACTTGGTGAAAACAACAACAGCTCTGACCACCCTGCATGAACTGGAAGACTTACCTCACCTCCCAACTGCAACTTACCCTGTGGACAGAAGGAACCAAACACTACTCACAAGCCAGTCACCTGGTGAGACCACATCAGAGTTCCCACTTGTATGCCAATACTAGGATTAGATGCCTAAGGAATAACTCCTGAACTTTTAGCAAAAGACTGAACTTTCTGTTGTTCCTGTACCTGGTGTTTTTTTCTGTATTATTAACTTTACCATGACTATTTCCTTATCCTTATATTTACCCTCTACACTTTTCCTGTGCTACAATTCATTGTTCTCCCTTCCTACCACTCTTTCTGCCCCTTCTCATCCACTCTTTCTCACTGTCTTTTTTTTTTAATTATTCATATGTGTATACAAGGCTTGGGTCATTTCTCGCCCCTGCCCCCACCCCTTTCCCACTGTCTTCACCTGCCCTTCCTATCCTTCCCCAACCTGTCACCATATTACCCCTCCCTCCTACATACTCGCCACCCACTCACTAGTCTACTGAGCCTACTGAACACAACCCCAGCCACCTGTAATCCCTGACACAAGCACCCTGCACTACAACAGGGGAAATACACAAAAACATTCACAAGGGCCACAAAACCAGCAGTCTCCATACCTTGTCCCCCACACACCCACCCCTTTTTCCACCTCCTTTTTATGCCACCTTTACCAATTACCCAAATTTCTAATCTAGCCTAATAACCATTACCCTCCTACAACTCCCACTGTAACAGATATTATCACCAAGGGTTTTCCACATAATATGTAAACAACTGGTCCAGCATTGAACCCATGAATTTGTTATTGCTAAATTACACCTCAGGCCAGGCACAGAAAGAGCACATTAACCTAGCTAACAAACAAGTCAGTCACAACACAAAACTTAAATCAAGAGAAAGAAAACAGGCAATCAAAACCACCAAATAGCCTATCAATAGTTGGACAGGTCCGAGTAGAGCAATGGGAAGAAGAAGAAGGGATGGAAACCACATTCCTCAAAAGAATAATTCAATGAAGTGGAAAATGAAGAATATGGATAGCCAGTTCCTGGCCACAACAAAACAATGATGAATGTCACTAAGGAGCCCAGTGATGGCCACACACACACACACACACAAACACACACAACTCAAAGAGGAAATCTTAGAAGAAATCACTGAGAAATTCATGGAGAAGATACTAGATATCATTAACTAGAATGTACAAGATGCACTCTAGAAATTTCAAGACACCAAAAATAAAGAACATGAGAACAGAGAAACAAATAAATGAACTTCAACAAACACCAAAGTGAAACAAAGGACACTATAAAAAAAAAGAACTATATGAATTAAAGATGACAACACAAAATATAAAACAGGAGTTGAAGATATGGAAAACCTCAGAAAAAAAGAATCAAACAGAAATCCTGGAAATATAAAGTTCCTTTAGTCAAACAAAAAACACAATGGAAGGACACTCCAGCAGACTAGAACAAGTGGAAGACATAGATAAAACAGAAATTAAAGAAAAAACAGAAGAAATATTAGTCAAACAACTCAAGAGCTGTGAAAAGAATATGCAAGAATTCAGCAACTCCATAAAAAGACAAAACCTGAGAATCATGGGCATTGAAGAAGGAAAAGAGGTGCAAGCCAAAGGGATATATAATATATTCAATAAAATAATAATAGAAAATTTCCCAAATCTTGAGAAAATTTTGCCCACTCAGATACATTTAGCCTCCAGGACACCAAACAGACTTGGCCAAAATAGAACCTCCCCACAGCATATTATCATTAAAACATGCACAGAAAGCAGAGAAAGAGTATTGTAGGCTGTAAGGGAGAAAAAACAAAAAAAAGTATAAACATAAACCCTTGAAAATAACAGCAGATTTCTCAACAGAAATCATAAAAGAAAGAAGAGCATGGCGTGAGGTATTCCAGGGACTGAATGAAAATAACTTCGGCCCAAGAATACTCTACCCTGCAAACCTATCATTCAAAATTGATGAAGCAATAAAAATCTTCCATGATAAACAGAAACTAAAACAGTATATGACCACCAAGCCACCACTACAGAAGATTCTACAGGGAATTCTGCACACAGAAGATGAAAGCAAACAAAATCATAAGAAGATGGAGAGTATCGAACCACAGGAGAAGAAAAGACAAGTAATCAGAGAGTAGCATTGATTTGGCTGCACACAATCAAATCCTTAAACAAACAAAAAACCAACTAAATAGCAGGAATCACCACATACCTATCAATATTAACACTGAATGTCAATGGACTCAACTCCTGCATCAAAAAACACTGTTTGGCAAACTGGATTAAAAAGGAAGATCTGACAATCTATTGTTTATAAGAGACCCATCTCATTGGCAGAAACAAGCACTGGCTTAGTGTAAAGGCTGGAAGAAGATTTACCAAGCCAATGGCCCCTGATAACAGGCAGGAGGAGCAATACTTACATCAGACAGAGTAGACTTCATACTTACATTGGTCAAATGAGACAAAGAAGCACACTTCATACTAACAAAAGGGGAAATACACCAAAAGGAAATAACAATTATCAATCCATATGAACCCAATGTCAGTGCACCCAATTTCTTCAAACATACACTAAAAGACTTAAAAGCACATATAGACTCCAACACAGCAGTAGCGGGAGACTTTAATACCCCTCTATCACCAATAGATAGGTCATCTAAACAAAACATCAACAAAGATACCCTGGAACTAAATGACAGCAAAGATCAAATGAACCTAACTGATGTCTGCAGAACATATCATCTGACAACAGCACAATATACATTATTCTCAGCAGCCCATGGAACTTTCTCCAAAATAGAATCAAATGTTAGGACACAAAGCAAGCCTCAGTAAATATAAGAAATAGAAATAACACCCTGCATTCTATCTGATCACAACGCATTAAAAGTAGAACTCATCAACAAAAGCAACAACAGAAAATACACAAATAATTGGAGGCCAAATAACATATTGCTCAATAATTAGTGGGTCATAGAAGAAATAAGATTGGAAATCAGAAGGTTCCAGGGATGGTTCAACATATGCAAATCAATAAATGTAATACAACACATTAACAGAAGCTAAAACAAAAGCCACTTGATCATCTCAATAGATGCAGAAAAAGCCTTTGATAAGATTCAACACCACTTTATGATAAAAGCTCTAAGAAAACTACAATAGAAGGAATGTACCTCAACATTATAAAGACAAACCTATAGCCAATATCATACTTAATGGGAAAAAACTGAAACCATTTCCCCTAAAGTCAGGAACAAGACAAAGATGCCTACTCTTCCCACTCCTATTCAGCATAGCCCTAGAATTCCTAGTCAGAGAATTAAGGCAAGAAGAAGAGATAAAAAGAATACAAATTGGTAGAGAAATAGTCAAAGTATCCCTATATGCAGATGACATGATCGTATACCTCAAAGACCCAAAAAACTCCACCCAAAAAACTCCTAGACACCATAAACAGCTTCAACAATGTAGCAGGATACAAAATCAACGTACAGGAGGATCCAAGATGGTGTCCAGGACACAACCATAGACTGTGTGAGCTCCATGAATTAGGGACCTTGCTGAGACACTGGAGACATGCTTGGCTGAGGTAAAGCACCAGGAAGAGCTGAAAGTACAGCACTCTGAACCCCTAGATCGTTGAAACCTTCTCCAAGAAACGATCAACTAAAAGAACAGCCAGACCACCAAGTCCCCATGTCACTGCTTCACTCCACTGGGCTCCCTGCCCCTTGGGCCCCTCCAGGCCCCAGCTCCGCAAGGTACTGCCAGATCCACACCCCATTGGGTTCCCCATGCCCTGGACCCCAGCAGGCCCCAGATCTACAGGCTTGCTGACAGTTGCTCCACCAGGTCCCCGCACGTCAGGCCGCCACAGGAGGGCTCCAAACCTGCCTAAGAGACACAGACAGACAGGACTGGATGCTAAAGGAGTAACATCAGAACAAATCAGACTGTAATTCTACCATTCCAGAACTGGTGACTTTTTTTTTTTTTGTCTTTCTTTAAGGGTTTGGCTGTCTGGTTTGCTGTTTGATCATCTACCATCTCTCCCATTTTTTCTCTTTCTTTCTTTCTTTTATCTATCCTTCTCTTTCTCTTTTTTTCTCCTTCTTTCTTGGGTTTGTTAGTATTAATATTGTAATTCAGCTAATACTTAATTACATATAGTCCAGGGGCAGAAATGGTACCTACTGGAAATATGGGAAGAATAAAAAGGGGTGGAAACCATTCTCACCCCCCAAAAATAAATTAGTACAGGATTCAGAGCGAAATGAAGAAAACGGATACCCAGATCCAGACTCCAACAAAACAAAGATAAACTATACCAAGGAACCCAACAAAGCCCACAAGAACACCCTGAAAAAAGAAATCCTGCAAGTAATTAATGAGAATTTCATAGAGATGTTACTAGACATGGTCAACTAAAACATACAGGAGGGACTCAAGACATTCCAAGACAACAAAAATAAAGAATATGAGAAAACACAGAAACAAATAAATGAAATCATAGGAGCCCTAAATAAACACCAAACTGAAACAAAGAATACCATAAACAGAGAGATAAATGAATTAGGGACAAAATTTGACAATATTAAAGAGGAAGTGACCCACGATATGGAAAACCTCAGAAAAAAGAATGAAACAGAAATACAAAACAAAATGGAAGGCATTCCAGCAGAATAGAACAGAAGACAGAATCTCAGAACTTGAAGATGAAATGGAAATTAAAGGAAAAACTGAAGAACTATTAGTCAAACAACTCAAGACCTGTGAAAAGAATATGCAAGAACTCACTGACTCCATCAAAATACCAAACCTGAGAATCATGGGCATTGAAGAAGGAGAAGAGGTGCAAGCAAAAGGAATGCATAATATATTCAACAAAATAATAACAGAAAATTTCCCAAATCTAGAGAAAACTATGCCCATTCAGGTACAGGAAGCCTCCAGAACACCAAACAAACTTGAACAAAATAGAACTACTCCACAACATATTATCATTAAAACAACAAGCACATACAATAGAGAAAGTATACTGAAGGCTGTAAGGGAGATAAAACAAATAACATACAAAGGTAAACCCATCACAATCACAGCAGATTTCTCAACAGAAACATTAAAAGCAAGAAGAGCTTGGGGTGAGGTCTTCCATGCACTGAATGAAAATAACTTCAACCCTAAGATACTCTACCCAGCGAAACTATCATTCAAAATAGATGGAGCAATAAAAGTCTTTCATGATAAGCAGAAACTAAAACAATTTATGACCACCAAGCCACCACTACAAAAGATTCTCCAAGGAAACACAGAAAGTGCACACAGAAAGTGAAAAGAAACAAAACCATGAGAGGACAGGCAGCATCAAACCACAGGAGAAGAAACATCAAAAAAGTAGAGAGTAACATTGATTCAGCTGCACACAATCAAACCCTTAAACAACAAAGACAACTACATAACAGGGATCACCACATACCTATCAATACTAACACTGAATGTTAATGGACTTAACTCCCCCATCAAAAGACACCAATTGGCAAACTGGATTAAAAAGGAAGATCCAACAACCTGCTGCCTACAGGAGACCCAACTAATCGACAGAAATAAGCACAGGCTGAGAGTGAAAGTCTAAAAGAAGATTTACCAAGCCAATGGCCCCGAAAACAGGCAGGGGTAGCAATACTTATCTTGGACAAAGTAGACTCCAAATTTACATTGATCAAAGAGATAAAGAAGGACACTCCATACTAGTCAAAGGGAAAATACACCAAAAGGAAATAACAATTATCATCCTATATGCACCCAACATCAATGCACCCAATTTCATCAAACATACTCTGAAGGACCTAAAAACATATATAAACTCCAACTCAGTGGTAGTAGGAGACCTTAATACACCCCATCACCAATAGATAAGTCATCCAAACAAAAATTCAATAAAGAAATCCTAGAACTAAATCACACCATAAATCAAATGAACCTGGTTGATGTCTACAGAATATTTCATCCAACATATGCATAATATACATTCTTCTCGGCAGCCCATGGAATCTTCTCCAAAATTGATCAAATCTTAGGGCACAAAGCAAGCTTCAGCAAATATAAGAAAATAGAAATAATCCCAAGCATTCTATCTGACCACAATGCATTAAAACTAGAACTCAACAACAAAAACAGCAGTAAAAAACATGCAAACAACTAGAAGCTGAACAACACATTGCTCAATGATCAATGGGTCATTGATGAACTAAAAGAGGAAATTAAAAGGTTTCCAGAAGTTAATGAAAATGAAAACACAATGTAGCAGAACCTATGGGACACAGCAAATGCAGTCTAAGAGGAAAGTTTATAGCCATCAGTGCATATATTAAAAGGACAAAAAGATCTCAAATCAATGATCTAATACTACAGCTCAGACTCCTAGAAAAGCAAGAAAAAGCAAATCCAAAAACAAGCAGAAGAAATGAATAATTAAAATAAGGGCTGAAATTAATGAAATAGAAACAAAACAAAACAAACAAAGAATCAATGAAACAAAAAGCTGGTTCTTCGGGAAAAAAAAATAAGATTGACAGACCCCTGGAAAATCTGACTAAAATGAAGAGAGAAAAAACCCAAATCAGTAAAATGAGAAATGCAAAAGGAGAGATAATAACAAACACCACAGAAATCCAGAAAATCATCAGAGACTACTTTGAGAGCCTATACTTGAATAAATTTGAAAATTTTGAAGAAATGGACAGATTTCTAGAAACTTACAACCATCCAAAACTGAACCAAGAGGATATTAATCACTTGAATAGATCTGTAACACAAAAAGAAATTGAAGCTGCCATCAAGAGTCTCCCAAAAAAGTAAAGTCCAGGACCTGATGGATTCATTGCTGAACTCTATCAGACATTTAAAGAGGAACTAATACCAACCCTCCTTAAACTGTTCCACGAAATAGAAAGGGAAGGAACACTGCCTAACTCATTTTATGAAGCCAATATTACTCTCATCCCAAAACCAGACAAAGACACCTCCAAAAAGGAGAACTACAGGCCAATTTCCTTAATGAATATTGATGCAAAAATCCTCAATAAAATAATGGCAAACTGAATCCAACAATATGTCAGAAAGATCATACACCATGACCAAGTCAGCTTCATCCAAGATGCAGGGGTGGTTCAACATACGCAAATCTATAAATGTAATAAAGCACATCAATAGAAGCAAAGACAAAAAACCGCTTGATCATCTCAATAGATGCAGAAAAAGCCTTCAACAAGATCCAACACCACTCCATGATAAAAGCTCTAAGAAAACCAGGAATAGAAGGAATGTACCTCAACATTGTAAAGGCTATATATGACAAACCTACAGCCAACATCATACTTAATGTTGAAAAACTGAAACCATTTCCTCTAAAATCAGGAAAGAGACAAGGGTGCCAACTATCCCCACTCCTATTCAACATAGTACTGAAATTCCTACCAGAGTAATTAGGCAAGAAGAAGAAACAAAAGGAATACAAATAGGTAAAGAAACTGTCAAAATATCCTTATTTGCAGATGATATGATCCTATACCTTAAAGACCCAAAAAACTCTATCCAAAAACTCCTAGACACCATAAACAGCTACAGCAAGGTGGAAGGATACAAAATCAACTTACAAAAATCATTAGCTTTTCTATATACCAACTATGAACAAACTGAGAAGGAATATATGGAAACAATTCCATTCACAATAGCCTCAAAAAAAAAAAATCAAATACCTAGGAGTAAACTTAACAAAGGATGTGAATGACCTCTACAAGGAGAATTACCAACTCCTGAAGAAAGTGATCGAGGAAGACTACAGAAGATGGAAAAATCTCCTGTGTTCCTGGATTGGTAGAATCAACATAGTAAAAATGGCTACACTACCAAAAGCAATCTACATGTTTAATGCAATCCCCATCAAAATCCCAATGACATTCATCACAGAGATTTAAAAATCTACCCTAAAGTTCATTTGGAAACACAAGAGACTGCAAATAGCCAAAGCAATATTCAGCAAAAAGAGCAATACCTGACTTCAAACTATATTATAAAGCAATAGCAATAAAAACAGTATGGTAGTACACAAAAACAGACATGAAGACCAGTGAAACAGAATAGAGGACCCAGACATGAATCCACACAACTATACCCATCTCATTTTTGACAAAGGTGCCAAAAATATATGATGGAGAAAGACAGCCTCTTCAACAAATGTTGCTGGGAAAGGTGGTTATCTGCCTGCAAGAAACTGAAACTAGATCCATGTCTATCACCCTATACTAGTATCAACTCAAAATGGATCAAGGACCTTAATATCAGACCCCAAACTCTGAAGTTAGTACAGGAAGGAGCAGGAAACACTCTGGAATTAGTAGGTATAGGCAAGGACTTCCTCAATAGAACCCCAGGAGATCAGCAACTAAGAGAAAGGATGGACAAATGGAACTTCATAAAATTAAAAAGCTTCTGCACAACAAAAGAAATGGTCTCTAAACTGAAGAGACTACCCACAAAGTGGGAGAAAATATTTGCCAGCTATACATCAGACAAAGGACTGATAACCAAAATATACAAGGAACTTAAGAAACTAAACTCTCCTAAAATCAATGAGCCAATTAAGAAATGGGCAACTGAACTAAACAGAACATTTTCAAAAGAAGAAATTCAAATGGCCAAAACACACATGAAAAAAATGTTCACCATCTCTGGCTATAAAGGAAATGCAAATCAAAACCACACTAAGATTCCATCTCACCCCTGTTAGAATAGCCATCACCAAAACCACCACCACCAACATGTGTTTGCAAGGATGTGGGGAAAATGGAACCCTCATACACTGCTGTGGGAATGCAAGCTGGTGCAACCAGTCTGGAAAAAATTTGGAGGCTTCTTAAAAATCTAAACATAGACCTGCTATATAATCCAGCAGTCCCTCTCCTGGGGATATACCTGGAGGAATGCAACACAGGTTACTCCAGAGGCACCTGTATACCCATGTTTATTGCAGCGCTATTCACAATAGCCAAGTTATGGAAACAACACAAGTGATGAATAGATCAAGAAAATGTGGTATTTATATACAATGGAATTTTACTCAGTCATGAAGAAGAATGAAATCTTATCACTTGCAGGTAAATGGATGGAACTGGAGAACATCATTCTGAGCAAAGTCAGCCAGGCTCAGAAGACCAAAAATTATATGTTCTCCCTCATATGAGGACTTTAGATCTAGGGCAAATGCAGCGATGTTGTTGGACTTGGGTCACATGACAAGGGGAGAGCACATATGGGAGATATAAGAATAGGTAGAAAACCCAAAACATGAAAGTGTTTGCTTTCCCCATTCCAGAGGAACTAATACAGAAACCTTAAAGCAACAAAGGTTAACATGAGAAGGGGATCAAGAACCAGTGTAAAGATCAGTTAGAGATGAATCAACTTGCGTTGTAACATATTTGTACATGAAAGCAATGCTAGGAATCTTTCTGTATAGCTGTCCTTAACTCAACCAGCAAAAATGCTTGGTCTTCCTTATTATGCTTCTGTCTTCTCTCCAACAAAATTAGAGATAAGGGCAGAACAGGTTCTGCCTGAAAGTGAGGGGTTGGAGGCGGGGGTGGGCAGGGGGTAGAAATGACCCAAACAATGTACACACATGTGAATAAATGAATAATAAAATCTTAAAAATAAACTTACAAAACTCAGTAGCCTTTCTATACACCAACAATGAACAAATTGAGAAAGACTATAGGTTGCTATTTATAATAACACCCACCTCCCCCCCCAAAAAAATTAAATAGCTAGCAATAAACTTAACAAAGAATGTAAATGCTCTCTACAAGGAGAACTACAAAAGAATGAAGAAAGAGATGGAGGAAGACTACAGAAGGCGGAGAATCAACATAGTAAAAATGGCTATACTATCAAAAGCAATCTACATGTTCAACACAATTCCATCAAAATCCCAATGACATTCATCACACAGATTGAAAAAAATCTACCCTAACTTTGAAACACAAAAGACCACAAATAGCCAAAGCAATTCTGAGCAAAAAGAGCAATGCTGGAGGTATCACAATACCCAACTTCAAACTGTACTACAGAGCCATAGCAATAAAAACAGCATGGTACTGGCACAAAAACAGATATGGAGACCATATCTTCATATGGACAGAATAGAGGACCCAGACATGAATCCTCACAGGTATGCCTACCATATTTTTGACAAAATCGCCAAAAACATATGATGGAGAAAATACAGCCTCTTCAATAAATGTTGCTGGGAAAAGTGGTTATCTACTTGCAGAAAACTGAAACTAGATCCATGTTTGTCATCCTGTGCAAATATCAACTTATCAGACCCGAAACTTTACAGTTAGTACATGAAAGAGTGGGGAATACCCTAGAAACAATAGGTATAGGCAAGGACTTCCTCAGTAGAATTCCAGCAGCCCAGCAACTAAAAGAAAGGATTGACAAATGGGACTACATGAAATTAAAAAGCTTTAGCACAACAAAAGAAATGGTCTCTAAAATGAAAAGACCACCCACAGAGTTGGAGAAAATATTTGCCAGCTACACATCAGACAAAGGACTGATAACCAGAATATATAGGGAGCTCAAAAAACTAAACTCTCCCAAAATCGATGAACAAATAAAGTGGGCAACTGAACTTAAACAGATCATTTTCAAAGGAAGAAGTCCAAATGGCCAAAAACACATGAAAAATGTTCACCATCCCTGGCCATAAAGGAAATGCAAATCAAAACCACACTAAGACTCCTCCTCAAATACCACCAACAACAAATATTGGCAAAGATGCGGGGAAAAATGGACCCTCATACACTGTTGGTGGGAATGTAAGCTAGTATAACCACTTTGGAAAGCAATATGGACACTTCTTAAAAAATTAAACACACATATGCCACATGATCCAGCAATCCCACTCCTAGGGATGTTTCCAAAGGACTGTGACTCAAGTTATTACAATGGCACCGCACACCCACGTTTATTGCAGCACTATCCACAATAGCCAAGCTATGGAAACAGCCAGATGCCCCACTAGGATAACCTCCTCCTTAACCCTTCAGTATCGCACTATGGAATATGTCTGCCATTGTGTGGATATTAGCTAATTTCCCCAGTTGTCTATGTGCTCAGTGGCACATCGCCTGACTGCAAAGTTTCTGCCTTCAAGCACAGAATTGCTTGTCATCAGATGTCCTAAAACTCAAATGCTTTAAGATAATCATTGTCCAAAGGAATCTCTGCTTCAAGGTCCCCTTGGCCTATGAGTTAATTGTATATGTGGAGCTGCCATTTCAGGTCAAATAGTCATTTCAGGCCTCAGTTTCCCCAGAATCCTAGAATTCCCACTTTATGGGTCACCTTTTTGTCTTTGAGTACACCAACTAAATTAAATTTCTGTCCATGCTCTCCAATCATGTTTGCTTTCCCCCATCCCCTCCCCTAAACATCAACCTTAGCCAATTGTGAAGACTGTGAACCCAAACCCTTTCATCAGTGAGAGGCAAACTTGCATGAGAGATAAAATTTGAGCGGACTTCCTGCTTAGTGTATGCTGGCTTGTCTAACTTAGGTGGGAGGCACACACCTTTCTGCAGAAGTAAATTTTGCTTTGCCCATCAACTTTCGAGCATGTGTCTGACTTTTTATTGAATATTTCTAACACCACCAAAACAAAACAAAACCAAAAAAACCAAAATCCAGTTTAAATTCAAAATATGCAGATTGAGATCTAAAACTTATTCAAGAAAAAAAACGTTCTTTTGGTGATTTACTGGCAAATAATTGGGCAAGTTACTATCTAGAAAATGGAAATGATAATCTTTTCCTGCCCCAAAACATTGCTCCAGGAATTAAATGAGTTAATACTTGTTTAAAGCATTTCAATGATGCCTGACAGATACAAACCACTCAACAAATATTAGTTTTTATTAGTCACTCTTAATCATCCAAGCCAGTATCTTAAAGCCCCAGGGCCTATATAAGGTAAAATAAGTTTTACCATTTAATTTATTATGTGACTCATAAGTCCTGATATCTCAAATTTTCATTAACAGTTCAGTTGCTTTTTTTCTTTTGAAAACTTTTTGGGTTTGTCCCCACCTCTTTTGTGACTCACTATTATTACATTTTTCTTATTTTCCAATTATATTATTTATGTAACACTTTTCTTAAAACTCATCATATCCATATCTACTTAAGTAGATTAGGCCTTTTTCTAAACACTATTCATAATGTCATGAATTAGATGTCCTTGTATAACCACAGTCCTAGCCTAGAGGCCCAATTCCTGAGGTTCTGACAGGTGAAGTCTGGCCATTTGCTACAAAGAAAGCAAAGGAAAGTAGTGGTGAAAAGGCAGCAAATGATTTAATCAACAAGCTGTGTTGCGAAAAAAGAAAGTAAACATTTCAACCCAGCTTTGGAGTAATGGCATGAGCTTTAGGTTTAAATAAATGAAGAATGACAGGGGCAAGAGGTATGCATAATTATGTATTCTTGGTCAAAAGTGTGGTCTGGTTGATCATCTCAGTTCTGTTCTGGAAGGTGGTTCAAAGAAGTCCTTATTGCTTGAGGGGACAATCTGGTTTCCATGAAATGATTGCTCCTGCTCTAGAGTGCAGCCTCAATATCATGGATAATGCCCCTCATCCGGTAGGTGATCTGTCCTGCAAGGCTTGCTGTTGCTTGGGGGTAGTTTTAATCCCTTGTCATAAAGATGTTATGTCTTCTATGAAGTCAGCCCTGTCATTCCTAGAACCCAAGGTGACTGTAGGACAGCATGACTCGGTTACAAAAAGTTAGAGGCAAAAATAAAGTCAGAAAGGTATAGGATGGAGTTACTTAGCCAGTGCTTGATGCCCTCCTTCAGTTCCCCACTGCCAAGTCATCATTCCATTTCTATGGAGAAAGACGAGGGATAAAGGCCAAAGGTCATTTAACTTAAGTCCTTCCTGCTGGTAGGGAGCACTATAAGAATCTTGGAATGGAAGATCTTGACAAGTTTAGAAAACTTTGGTTTCCTATGCCTTGTTTTTCTTTTTGGAGGTGGGGTAAGATAGTTAAGTATCATCAGTTTTTAGACAGACATACCTTTAACATGACTTTGTGCAGAGTTAAGCAGTAGTCTGACCCAAAGTTTTAAGACAAAGGAGACAGCTATAAAATGAAGAAGGCAAGGATGTCAGATTTTTAGCCTGCTTTTAGTTAACTGTGGCCCAAGTGAGGGATCAGTGCTTTTTGACAAAAACATTTCCAAATACCTGTTATACTAGACATGTTTTTTACTGAAATACATGACAATAAACTAATCCACATAAGCATTAAAAATTTTAAGTAGAATCACCTACAATCATCTCATTTAGAACAAACTCTCTGAGTTTAAAGGTTTATTAGGGGTTTTGTCTAAATAAATTTCTGATATGTTTATCTCCATCAAGCTAAGAACCCTTGCAAATGGCTGCCTAGTTTTTCTACTTAGGGTAAGGTGAGAAGAGATTTGGTTCAGTTAAGGGGTACTTGCTCTTTGAGAAACCTGGGTTTTGTGTTGTTGTTGTCTGGTTGGTTGGTTTTTTGAAAAGCACTTTCTCTTATAAGTTCTTCTTCATACTCTCTTAGGCAAAAACCAATGCAAAGTATCTCAGTCTCAATTCCAAAATCCAGGAGAGTACTGATGAGTCTGTTTGGTCAGCTGTAGTTAAGGAATCCAGGTCATAATTTGCTTGCAATGGGAAAAATGAGAAGCACTTAGGAAAATTTCTGGGGAAGTCATTGGCTTGCAAACTGGGCAGAGAATTCAAAAGCAATATCCTTCAACTGCTATTTCCTTCACCTTTGTAAATACACTCTTCTCTCAGCTCAAAAATCCTTGTTTACCATCTATAGTTTCAAATCCTCTCATCACCCTGAAAATTAACTTTGAGGCACACTTAAGTTTGGCAAAGAGCTCCTTATTGAGCTATTCTAGGTGTGGTTTGATAGCTTCAGGAAAGCAAAAAAGTCACTGCACTTGCTTTGACAGCAATATAGTTTGGGCAGGGATGGAGTATAACTCCAGACAGTCCATATTTATTTAGTGGTTGGTTGTTTGCTATAGTTCAGTAAAGTTCTTACAATTGTCCATTCCTTCTACTAAAACTCAGGGAAAGCCTAAACCCTCTAGCTTCATTTATTTCTAGTTGACTTTAAAAATCACTAATTGGAGGTCACATGGTTGAACAATATTTCATTAGTCTTTCTAATTTACTGTAGATCAATTCTTTGACTGAAGTTGACTAATAAGTTAAAATTTTCCTGAGTAAAAGTTGCATTCTATTCTCCAACCCTGATCTATATCTTAAACTGCAAGGTTATGCTAGTCTAGGGAAAGGAACTAAGACAAAAGTCAGAAAACTTATTAATCAGTAACCTTTCTCTAGATTTACAGAACTCAGGATGTCAGACAGTCTTCAGACAACATCAAAATGTGAGCCAAGGACTTGCTAACCTTTTTCTTTAAAGTTGGAATAATGTTTAACTTGCAGGGAAATAAAATATTTGTCTTTTTAAAAGTACAGAGTTCATCTCCTCTATTTTTCTCCTTTCTACCTTAGTCCCCTTCTTATGGTGATTTCTACAGGTTTAAAAATTCTATATTCATTCTTGTATAGGAAGTATATCAAACTATATGTACTTTCTTAAATTCCTTTGGATTATAATACATATATACATACATATATACATATACATGGAAATGTCACAATGAAACACCCTGTATAGCTATCTTAAACAAACAAAAAAAGTCATTTTTTTACAAAAATGGAGAACAGGAAGTCAAAACAGGTCTTGTCTAGAGGTTGGTACGAGTGGGAGGGGAAAGATTAAGGAAAGGGTGTAGGAGGTGAATATAGTGGAAATATTATGTACTCATGTATGTAAATGGAAAAATGAGACCTGCTGAAACTATTCCAGAAATGGAGAGAGGGGAGATAAAGGAGAAGATGGAGGGGGTGAATTAACTATGATATATTGTAAGAACTTTTGTAAATGTCACACTGTACACCCAGTGCAACAATTAAAATATCACAAAGAAAAAAATACATGGGCTAGCCTAGGACATGAGGGTTAATTATTACCACAAGAATATTCTAGCAGAAAAAAAGAAAGAAAAACATCCTCTGGGAGACACAAATGGCTATTGAGCCTGAATGTGTGACTTGGCACATAGTCTTCCTGCCCATTGTCTCTTACTCCTGTTTCTTTGAGCCACTGAGTTTCTTAAGTGGAGCATTGGGTACAGTGACCCCTTCATCTTCTCAGGGTTGGCCCTCATATAAGACTTGATTTCCTTTCCTCCAACTCTTGTTTTTCGGGTATTGGCTTTTAAGCGTAAGCAGTGAGATCTAGATTTAGTAACAATAATACATGTTCTCAACAACTAGTTTTCTTGAACTAGCACAGGCCCAAGATAATGCTCTTATTGGTCTTGAACAAAATGATAAAAATAAGGAGAATGTAAAATACATGTATGAGTGTAAAGTGGCAACTATATCCTTTTAGGAAATGCTAACATTTCTTATATTTTCTATTTAATTGGTAAAAGAGATGTTTGCAATCCTGTATCTATCCACTAATCCTAACAACAATAAAATTTCATTCTGTAAAATCCAGAAATATGGTGATTATTCAAGGGGCCATTAGCAGTTATGTTTATTACCTAATGAGAACCTTCATGACATCTGGGGAGAATGTTATGATGTGACATAAATTATTTACTATGGCCTCAAGGACAAGATTTTTTAGAGATAGAGATCCTAACCTTACATGGAGCTGTCAAGAAAGGAGATCAAAAAATTCACCCAGGGGCCTCTTCAAGGCAGCTTGTTTTCCAAGAAAAAAATTATAGCTTTCATCCTTGACCTCAGAAGAATTTGGGACCCTGCCTCATTACTCCAGATCTCCTGGATTCCAGTTCTGTGTCTTTTATAGCATCTGTGTCTAATGCTATTAGCTGGACCTTTTGACTATTCTTGAACATATCATGCTTTATCAGCTTCTCCTTCCCTACTAGAAATCCCAGTTTTCTCTGTGAGCCAGTCCCAACATCTGTAATCTCTGATACCCACACTCTTCCTTTTATATACCTTTTCTCAGATTTAAATGTCTCAATAATCCTAATTCATTCATTTACTTATTGTCTAACATACAATTCTCTGTGGTAGGTATTTCCCTGAGTTCTGTGGACACAGTTGAATATTTTTGTTTCTTGAAGAGTATCTGGTTTCCTGGGCTAAAGAAAAAAAAAAAACAACAGATTACTATTACAGTGATATTCAAAGTAGGGTCTGAGATTCTAGTACTCACATTGGTATTTCTGTTAAAACCAAGTAACCACTTTACTTGTCTTAGGTCAAGTTGAGTCTCCCTGCTCCCTGAACAAAAATGGTTTCCACAGCAGTGGTCTTTGTACTCCTACTTTAAAAAGTGTCCTTATCTCTCAATCCAGTCTTTTAGGAACTTGTGCCAGGGTACTGGTATAAGCAGTCTTTAGAAACAGATGAAGTGCCAAAGCCAGAAACCTTGTAAGATGCTGAAACTACCTGGTTGGAGCATGTATTAATCTGTTTTCTGTTTCTATAACAGAATACCTGAGACCAGATTATTTATAAGGAATGAGGTACGTAGTTTACAGTTTTGGAGATTTGGAAGTCCAAGGGTATGATTCCACTATCTGTTCAGCACCTGGTAAGGGCCATCTTGCTGCACCATAACGTGGTAGAATGCATCGCCTGGTGAGAAAGAACAGGTAAGCCAGGGAAAGCTGGCTTTTACAGCAAAGTCATTCCTTTGATAACCCATTAATCCCTGTGTAGATTAATCCACTTGTATTAATCACTTTTTGTCACTGCAGTGAAATACTGGACAGAGGCTACAGAGGTTTATTTGGCTCACAGTTTGGGGAGATTCAAGGGCATGGCACTGGTACAGGCTCAGTTTTTATCCATTTCACATTATGGTAGAGAGCAATGGTGAGAGCACATTTGGAATCAAGTAAGTGTTACGTCTTAAACTGCTTAAAGCTGAGAGAAAGAGGATGAGTGGGATCAATCTCTGAAAAAAAAAAAAAACCCATACGAAAACTACATGAAGAGTCACAAGAGAAAAACCTCATGCTCCCAATGACCCAAGGTCCTGTCATTAAGCCCTACGTCTAGCATTGCCCTCTGGACCAAGCCTTTCATCCCAATGAATCCTTGAGGGATCTCAAGCCACACCCATTCATAAGGACAGAACCTTCATGCCTAATTCATACTATTAAAATATGAGTTTGGACATAAGTGTCTAATGTGGGGGCATATTCAAACCATAGCAGAAGACTTATTTGTTGCCATAATAATACTGTGTAAAAATTATCCCCAAACTGAGTGGCTTAAAACAAACATTTACTTCTAGTGTGCAGGCCAGTAGACATACACTGCTGATTTGAGCAGTACGTTTGTCACAGATGGAACTCATCTCTTGGTGGTTTACTGGCTGCTGGCTAATTTAGGATGGCCTTGACTGGGAAGAATGGCTCTGTTCCACGTGTTTTATCCTCTAACAGTCAAGCTCCAATACGTTCCAGTGGTGAAGGCAAAGAAGCAAGAGAGAACAGAAGTGTGTGTGAACTTGAAGCCTAGGCTTAGAACCAAACAAAGAGGCTTCTGCTGCACAGATAACTCACAGGCCAGCCAAAATTCAAGGGGTGGGGAGAGAGATTCCACTTCTTGATGAGAATGACTTCAGGGTCAGGTCACAAAAGGCCTGAGTACAGAAAATAATTAAGGCCATTTTGTAACCAATCTACCATGCCAAGATTTCTGCTTTTTATAAACAACACCCTTTTTCTACATCTATGCTATGACAGGGAGGAAAAGTTATTAAAGCTGACATCAGTGACACTAGCATCAGTGACAAGGTAGCAGTCACACATACTGAAAAGTATGTATCTAGTGACCCTTGGGTTAAGAATAAAGCATTGTTAATGATTGGTTGACAATGCTTATAAAATTTCTTAAAGGGTACTCTGAGAAAATCAAGGGTACTCAGAAAGAAAGATAGTAGGCAGGGTGGTTGCACTAGTCAGCTTTCCAACACTGTGACAAGATACCTGAGAAAACAAAACAAGAAAGATGTATTTTGGCTCATAGTTTCAGAGGTTCAGTTGGCTCTGTTATTTCTTGAGCCTGTGAGGAGGCAGAGCATTGTGAGAGAGAAAGGGGGGTGGGGAGAGAGAAAGAGAGAGAGAGAAAACAAAAAAACAAAGGACCAGGGACAAGATATGCCTTCAAAGGCACAAAGGCATGTCCAGGTGACTTACTTCATCCAACTAGGCCCCACCTCCTACAGTTTCTACCCCCCTACACACATACACTCACACACACACACACACACACACACACACACACACACACACACACAACAGTCCATTCAGTTATGAATCCATCAATGAGGTTAGAGCCCTCATGATTCAATCCAATCACCTCTGAACAGTGCTATGTTAGGGACTGAGTCTTCAACACTGGAGACATTTCATATCCAACCACAAGAGTGGCTTTAACCAGAAGCCCCTCTGGCAAAAATGTTTTTAAATTTTTTATCTAGTTTCTTTTTTTCTTTTTATATTTTCCCCCTTTTTCCCCCCACAGTTTGCCCACACTCTCCAATTTACTTTAAGAAATCTCCTTGCTTCAGTTTCTAAAAACTCAGTCTGAAAACAAAACAAAATGTTTATAGAAAACATTGAAATTAATGGAGGGATGAGTTTCTCCCTAGATACTAGAAAAGAAATGACTAGGGACAGGAAGAGAAAAGGAAACTTAGAAGAATAAAAGCCAAAGATCAGGTGGCCCTCTGCCTGATTTCTGGGAAAAATACCTGGCCAGCAAACAGAGCACACTTAGAACAAAGGTCCAGAGACAGAAGCAGCAGGATTCTTGAGCCACCAACTGTGTCAAGGAAACAACAGAGATTGCTGACTTTCTGAAGGGAGCCATACAGCCAGGCACAAGGGATAGTATGAGGTACTTGTTAAACTCATAGACTCTGGAACCAGATTAGATGGGATCCAATGCCCATTCTGTCAATAGCCTCTGTAACCCTGTGCAAGTCATGTAACATCTATGTCCTTTGGATTCCTCAGCTGTAAAATAGGGTAAAGAAAGAACCACCTTGAAGGGTAGGTTTTTAAATTAAACTAATTAACATCTGCAAAATGCCTGGTACATAGTAAGCACTGAGAAAAATAAGCTATCATTATTACTAGATTATGTCAGTTACTGGGGTTTTTGGTCCAGCAGCCAGCTGGGCCTCTGGATGTCTCTGAAATTATCTGACAGGCATAGACCAGACCCAAGTGAATCTACTCTATCTCCCATGCTTTTGTACTATGTAAATTCTAAAAATTTAGATATAGCCTTAGAAAACAGAGAGGAGAATCCTAAGTTTGCTGAAATTGTGTTCCTGACACTCTAATGAAAGAAAAACTTCAAGTAAGAATGAGATTGCCTTTGAAAAAATGAGTCATCTTATTTCACTTTACTTTATGCATTGAAATTTGTATACACTCCACCCATCTGTTTCCTGGACTAGATTTTGAGCACCTTGGAGGCAGAGACCATTTGTCTTTCGTGTGCATAGTGCCTGGAACAGGAGAGGTATTCGTTGGACATTAGATGAAGAAGGAATATGTTTTTTTTTATTTTAGAGGTGAAATTCACATGATATAAAAATTGGCCTTTAAAACATTCTATTTTCATTTATCTTTAAAAAGTGTAGTAAGCTGGTCAAATACATATAACATAAAATTTACCATGTTAAAACATTTTAAGTGTTCAACTGCACTAAATATATTTGTGTTGTTGCTCAACTACTATCTAAATCCAGTCCTAAAACACTACCCTAATAGGAAACTCCATATCCATTAAGCAGTTACTCCTCATTTCCCCTCCTCCCAGTCCTTGGCAATCACCAATCGGCTTCCTCACTCTATGGATTCACCTAGTCCAGAAAATTAATATAAATGGAATCAGACATGGTGTCTTTTATATCTGGTTTCTTTCATGTAGAATATTTTCCAGGTTCACTCATGTTGTAGCAAGACTCAGTACATCATTCATTTAAATGACCAAATAGTCTACTGTATATAATATGCTACAATTGGTTCATCTTTTCATGCTTTCATGGACATTTAAATTGTTCCCACCTTTTGGCTACTGTGAATAGTGCTGCCATGAACATAGGTGTACATGTATTTGTTACAGTACTTATTATAATTTGTAGGAGTAGAATTGCTAGATAATGTGATAATTCTATACTTAATTTTTTGAGGGAACAGTCAGATTGTTTCCACAGCAGGAATGTGCTTTTGATGGAATCCAAAGCCTTATCATATTGTCTTTCTTAACATCATTGGTGGCCAGATGGTATCTGCACCAATTGCCCCCATAGTCCTGTGGTTCCCAGAATTCTTCTTCTCCAACTCCTAGAGCCTAAGGGAGAGATCATATCTGCTATTTCCCAGAAAGCCACTGGGGTTTTCCTTTGCCTCCTGGAGGAACCCTTGAAACATCATGCTTCTGTCCACCCTGTTCACATTCTGTCTACTTTGTTCTCCTGGAACTGATTCTTGCCCTGCCTCTGGGACTATATGTCACTACAACTCTGAATCTTCTATAAGCTTTTAAATGTTTTATTGTAAAAAAATAACATGTATGCAGAAAAAAATCTTTTAAAAAGTGTGCTACTTAATGAATTATTATAAAGTAAGCTTTTTTGGGGGGTTTGGTGCTGTTTCTTGCACATGCTAAGCATACATTCTACCACTGATCTCCACCCTCAGCTCCAGCAGGCATTCTTTGAACCATCTCCCATAAAAGTAGAACCTAGTCAGCCCATCCCCAGAACTCCTCCGAAATACAACCACTGACGTCTCCACTAAAAATAGCCACTGTCTTAACATTTTTGGGAATCACATTCTTACTTCATTTACAGTTTTTTCACTTAACTGTGCATCTAGGTCCTCTATATTTCATGTAGACTAGTGGTTGACTCTAAAGGATAATCAAAATCAATGTTGATGTTTTAAAGATTGCTTTATAGATACTGTGCTGTTCACCAAGAGGCACCTACTGTTTAATTTATGTTGTTAGCAGCCATGATGCTCAATATTTATATCCTTAAATCATTCAATATTGTAAAGTGTTGTCACTCCAGTTCTATCATTTTTCCTCACTTATTTGGTGACATAATAATCAAGAGAAATTTCCCCTCATCTGCTATTTAGTTATCCAGTGGAAGTTTCATATTGTAAAGGCAGGAAAAATACTTGAGTCTTTCTCTTTATTTACTAATTTTGAAAATAAACAATTGCTTCCCCCCTCGCAGCATCTTCCAAAGTTGAGCAATTAGGATTTCAGAGATATCATTGTGAACTAATGATTTTAAACATATTTGATGTGTTTTAATCTGCTGCAGCTAGTACCTTAATTGATGCTCATTTTGCCAGCTTTAGTTTTGAACCATTGCTCAAATGTACCTTGAGTGGTTACTGGTTGTATCACAGAATTCACCTGAGTCTGGTAGGATGTTCTTGAAATAAGAGTTTGTGCTTTTAGAAACTGTTGACAAAGCCTGGGCTCCTCGCTTAGCAAAAGCACCCTGGCCCACTGCACCTCTTTTTTAAGGTATGAGTAGCTAGGAAAGATGATTCCTGTATCTACCCATAAGTTTCACCCTTGTGCCCTTTTACCTCTCTGCAGGTCCTATAAACATTTGTGACCCAAATCAGAGGTTAAGGAAAGATGGTTCCCTCATTATGTTCGTGTGAGTAGGAATTTGTATGGGTCTTGTATCTTGGAAGTCCTCCTTTTCCTCTCTACTTTTCCATCCTGCAACAGACCCTCACTTCTGCAAAGGACATGTCCTAGCTTAGCCAAACTCTCCAGTCCTGATTAATGGAGAAATAAAGGAAACAGATTTTGAACTCATAAGACAGAAACTAAAGCAAAGCCTCCCTGATACCTTGTAGTATGACACATCAATTCAAAAGATGAATACAGTGATTAAAAAGATAAATCTTAATGAAGTGACTTAGAAATACAAGTATCCCAAAAGTATTAGTAAAATTTTTAAGCTTTATCTCAGAAATATAAGTATGAAAAATCTGCAGAAATATCATTTGACAGTTTAATTACTTACATTTCTTTTGTACTTCACTTGGTAAGCTTTAAATTAATGACTTCAATTTTTTGTTTCAATTTTTCCAATTTCAATCAGGACTGGAAACTAAAAATTAAAATTAAAAATTTGCAAAACTATTTAAGTTGATACGAAGTTAAAATAGCCAAATTTTCAAATGATACTTTTGGAGGTTATCTCTGGGGCTAAAACTTACGAGGACACTGGCCTGAACTTTTAAAATCATTTTAAAAATCAACATGTTCCATTTATAATAAAGGTAGACTTATTTTTGAAATAAAGAGAAGGTTTAGAAGAAGAAAGAACCAAATTTGGGGTATTATGATGGAGAATTCCCAAAGTTTCTGAACATTTGAAATTTCCAGTAAGAATATTAGGTTATCTTAACATTTTCAATCACGAGCACTGTGGGCTATTGGATATGATTAGAAGCCAAACAGAATGAAAAGGGTGATTATAACCCTTAGGAGTTTACAACCTAATTTTAAAAATAATATGGTATAAAATGTGTGAGTTTTAGAAACATGAGGACTTGAGTTTAAATCACTGTTTGTCCACTTGCTAGCTTTTTGGCCTTAGGAAAGTCAGTCTTTTAAGTCTGTTTTCTCAGCTGTACTATAGAAATTATATCTTCTTTATAGAACAGTATTAGAATTAGGTTAAACAACACAAATAAAAATTCAAGCATAGTGCCTGATAAATTCTCAAAGCTTTCCTTTGTCACCTTTTTGAAGAACTTTTTTTACTCTGATAAATTATACATAACATGAAATTTATCATTTTAAGCACTTTAAATGTATAACTCAAGAGCAATAAATACACAATGTTTTATAACCACTATTCATTTTCAGAACTTTTGCATCATCTCAAAGAGAAATTCTGTCCCCATTAAACAATATATATACTCCTCATAGTCTCTTTCTCCCAGCCCCTAGTCACCTCTGTTATACTCTATCTCTATGAAGTTAACTATTCTAGGGGCCTCATATAAGTGGAATCACACAATAGTTGTTCTTTTGTGTCTGGCTTATTTCATTTAGCATAATGTTTTCAGATTCAGCCAACTGTTCACCCAAGCTGGCCCTGCAAATGTTACCATTTTCTATGAGTGCTGCTAAGTGAAAAGTTTGGTAATCCCTGTTTTAAGCATTCCGGCAGCTAATTTAACTTCCCAGATTTCTTACTGTTAAGAAAACTAAGGATGGTACACAAAAGAAGTTAATAACTAAGAAGATGTTAGGTATGAAATAGATAGTTAACAAGAAAGTGAACAAAGCTGTAATAATTAATAATTAATTATGTAGAGTTATTGTGGAATTAAAGGAGATAGTACATTAGTTGCTTAGTATGATGACTGATGCAAAGTAAGCAGCAAAGTTAGCAGCACTAAAGCATGTTACTAAAAGAATGTACAAAAATCATCCATCTATTCATCTGTGCACTCAGAAAAACAGCATTGAAACAATTAGAGTTGTTCTCAGAATCCAAGTACATATTTGAGTGGGTTTAAGGTTAAAGTTTCATCAACTTGGATGAAACAAACATTATATTTCTTTGCAGTATGAAATAATTTTATGTTGACTAGAAAGTCTCAACTATAATAACAGAAAACTTAAAACCACAACTCTTACTTGCTGAAATGTCTCTATGGGGAGACATTCCTGGGAGTCTTCATTTTTCCATTTCCACATCTTTCAGCATCTATGTAGGGTCATACTACCCTATAAAAGCTTTGAGTCAAGAGAAAATTTGAGGAGATAATTAGTGACACGATACATTTCAAGGTTAAACTTTAGATCATTCTATTGGATTCTATTGTTTACTGGAGTAGAAAACCAACCTTTGAACAACCAGTTTTCTGTGAAAT
Organism: Castor canadensis; assembly: GCF_047511655.1. Taxonomy (NCBI): domain Eukaryota; kingdom Metazoa; phylum Chordata; class Mammalia; order Rodentia; family Castoridae; genus Castor; species Castor canadensis. Next base: position 65,256,871 of record NC_133398.1, read on the forward strand.
TGAAGGGGACTAGGACTAAGAGTTACAGACTCAAGATGGAGCATTCACAATAAGCAGTGTTCAAGTCATGCCACACTTTGCTCAACAAACATTGTAACACAGAGGAAGAAATCTTTTCAAACTAGTTTTTAAGAGATTATCTACAGTGTCTTGTGTGATGTGATCCGCTGAAACCAGGGTGGCAGAAATATGTGGGTCTATGTATACTCGGCACCTGTGTATTACATCTCTATGAGCAGGTGCTAGGCACAGAACATACAGGAAGAATGAAGCAACATTAGGAATTTTCTCTAGGTAGGAACGCAAATCTTGAAAGATAACTTTGTGACTCAGGGGCCATGCTGTCAGCTCTGCCTCATGCTAGATCTCTGGCCCTCACACAGAGGTATCTGCTTAGGGGAGATGACAAGAGACAGGAACTCTTGACCTTTGATGCCTTCTGAGTACCCTTCCAAGTGTGCTCTCCATCCCTTTCCTCCCTGCTCTGTGACCACAAAGGCTAACTTTATGGGATGCCCCACTCAGCAGCCCTGTCCTTGGGCTTTGGTAGTGTGTGTGTGTGGGTGAGGGGAGCATTTAGTAAGCTTTTCCCAAAGTGATGCTACATAGCCAACAACCTCAGATTATTACAACAAATATCTGTCTGTCACAGGAGGTGTTGAGAGTCAGTGGCTCTGGCTCAGCTGCAGACCTGCTGCACATGTGTGTTTTCTCATACAGGGAGCCCTGCTAAAGGATCAGTCAGTCTTGGGACATCCCAGATGAAGGGCCAGGGATGTTTCTTGCTAAGCTTCCTTCTTACCAGGTCTCTTCAGGGTGGCCAGCTCCCTCTACTGAACCCTAGTTGCTACCTGACAGTCCCTTCCTAGAGTTGTGCTATCTTGGCCCTCCCCTGCTCCCTCTCTTTGATCCTTTAGGCACAGGAAACAGCACCTTCCTGTTGGGTTTTCTTTAACTCTGCCCAGCCTTTTATAACTGATTCTTTTGTTAACACTCCTAATTTTCCCTGTTTGGGGTGTGTTGTGGTTTGAATATGTTGTATCTCCACTAAAAGTTATACTGAGGCTTTATTCTTTAATGTGGCAGTATAGGGAGTTATGGCCTAGTGAAAGGCATTTAAAAGTCATGGACAGAGAATACTCAGGAACAGGTTAATCCCTTCTGGAGAAAGTGAGTTCTCACTCCCAGGGGACTGGATTAGTTAATGTGTAACTGGGCTGTTACAAATCAAGGCTATTTATTCCTCATGTTTTGTCTCTTCCTCTTGGCCTCTTACTTGTTTTCCCAACTGTTATGATGCAACATGAAACCCCTGTCACATGCAGCTACCTCATGTTGAACTTCCTAGCCTCCAGAACCATAAGCCAAAATAAACCTATTTTCTTTATAAATTATCCTGTCTTCCACATTCCATTATAGAAACAGAAAGTGGACTAAGGCAGAGTGCCATGATTCTCCTAGCAGGACCTGTGTGATTAAGCATTGTTGTCAAAGCTGGAAACTATGGATGGAACCGCTCTCAGTGGGCAGATCAGAGCACAGGAGAAGTGTGGGTGCCTGGGACCAAAGAACCTGAATCCTAAGCCATAAGTGTCAGTCTTGCTAGCAGCCACAATGTCACCTACACCTTCAAGGCTGCTGCCTTTCCCTTTCTCTTGTTTCTGGTAGCCGTGGGCCCTGCCCTGGGATGGAATTTTGTCATCTCATCTGTTTACACTGGACCTTCCTGGGATCTTTATCTGATAATTCGTCTACTTCACAGGTCCAGAGCTGCACCCATGCCTAAACCCTAGAATTGAACCCTCTGTGATAGTAACCATTTCCTGGAACTGAATTGGAGTTTTGCCCATCTGATGGATGGGTTAGGGTTTGTAGACACCTCCTTAGTCAAGGGTAGTGAAGGTAAAGAGGAGATGGCAGAAATCACCATTTGCCCAGCAGTGCTTTGAATAATTCCTGCATATTTTCCTTCTCCCTGACTCCACACTGGGAACATAGGAGAATGTTTGATCTGGACATTGGTAAAGTTCGAAAGCTCCCAGTTGAGCCCACTATTCAGCCACATTTGAGGAACAATCTGGCAGGTAGTTTTCTTGGGAGATGGGATGAACAGGGTTGAGGGTACTAGTGCACAAGGTGGTCTCTCTATTGAAGGTCTGAGACCTAACCACCTCAAAGCAACCAAATCACCCACAAAAGATGTGTGGTGGTTGGGATCTGGCAGCTCTGAAGAATATTATGCTAGGCCCATGTGTGCTTGTACCTCACACCAGACCTGTTCACTCTGTGATGACCCCTCCTGCAGTTGTCTTGCTTTTCACTGTTCCAGCCTATCTTAGTCTGACACCCTGGTCTGCTGGCTTTGCCCTTTCTTTCTCCCCTAATTTCCAGTTTATCTCCTCCTTCCTAGCCCATCCTTTTGAAACACAGAAAATGACCCTTTTGGCTGGTTTTAAGAAACTGCAGTTAACAATACTAAGGATATATCTTGTGACTACGTCTATTATCTCACCTCCCTCTTCTTGGATCTGTGCTGGACCCTTGGTAAGTGGGATTTGTTAATTAAACTGTCCAAAGATATTTGGCCAGTGTGCTTATAGATGGGGAAATTGATGAAAATGGCAAAATCGAGTAGCTGACTCTAATAATTATGGTCTTGTGTGCTGTTAGTGCAAAGACCAAATATAGGTAAACCTAAAAGTTTTTAAAAATCAAAAGTAGGACTGGGGCATGGCTCAAGTGGTAGAGCACTTGCTTAGCAAGCACAAGTCCCTGAGTTCAAGCCCCAGTATCTCTAAAATAAACACAAATTAGAACAACCACCACAGTCATTCTAACAACTAATAATAATGAGCGCCAAGTTGTTTTATTTTACCATTATTATTATTATTATTAGTGGTATTGGGATTTGAACTCAGGACCTCACACTTGCTAGGCAAACACTCTACCAACTTTTGCCTCACCCGCATTATTGCCAAATTTGTTAGTTGATAAATATGTTAAAATTGTCCGTGAGAAAAGCTGCAGATGTGTATTAACATAATATATTAAGAATCCAGAATATAAGCCCTTGTGGTCCATATATACAGCATTCCTCACCAGCTTTTTTGTGGTCATTATAGTGCTGGGTCAAACCCAGGGATTCACACATGCTAGGCAAGAGCTCTGCCTCTTGCCTCCATCTCAGCCTCTCTCTAGCAAATTTTTTCTCAGGTCTTAGGAGGCACAACTCCAGTGATAATTCTAGAAGAAAATTACAGATTCTTCCAGGTAGCACCTACTAAATCAGAATTTCCCAAATAAATGATTTCTCTTATATGTTAAGCTATCCTAAACTTGACCAAGAAAAATATTTAATCAGTTCTCAGAAATAAACTTGCAAATTTTCTATAGAGTGTGAGCTACGCTAGTGTGGGACTCACAGGTAAACTAGTCAGACAATAAAGCCTTGTGTACCAGGAGAAATGAATGTGGTCATGAGTGGGAGTGGCTGAATGACAAATACATTTGCACAGGTGGATGGGATGGGCAAATTATTAGAGAGTAAGAACAAGAATAGGTTGGGTCCTATAGTGAGGATGAAGTTGCCAAAGGTTGTCACCCATAATAGGAGATCTAAAGGAAAGAAAGGACTACAGGTAGGTATCTGAGCATGACTTTCAGAACCTCGACCATTTTTTTCCCACCTCATTTCTCACCATGCTATGTTCAGCAACACTTCAAGGAAGAGCCATTCTTTGGCATAGCTCAATATCTCCTCTGTCTCCTAGGTTGTCTTAGAACAAGTACATTCTTGGTTATGAACTAGGGCAGAATATTCTCATAGATATGTCGTTTTCACATTCTCTTCTACAGAGTATTGAGGCAGTTAGAGTGTTGGGGCAAGCTGAGCTGTGCCCATCAATTAAGAGTGGATCCAATTTTATAAGTCTATTTGCAAATAGATGTCTGCCCATAAGAAAAGTTGGAAGGCCACTAAGCTAAATTAAGCCTATGAAATGCATGGAGAGTATCATTTCTGTCCTGCAAAGAGTAGCAAGAACTGTCAGATTCAACCACAGAAGAGACAGGATATCTGGCTATCAGTTCCTGCTACCTTTGAATTAGCAGCTGAGGTAGTTATCAACAAGACCTAAAGTCAAAAGGATACGAAGTGTAGTCATGAGGTGGAGAGTGTCACAACCTTAAGATGAAATGGGACATGAGAGGTCATGGCCAACCTAACAGTTGGCCACATGAGCCACTTTTTATCCATTTTCTATCCTACACCACCCCATCCATCCCACCCTACTGAATAATTTAAATCATCTGTTAACACTTTATTAAATTTTTATAAAAGATAAAAACTCTGTAAAATATAAAAATGCAACTCCATTATCACATCTAAAATTAGCATTAATTCTTCAATATTATAAAATATCCAGTCAGAGTTCATATTTCTTTGCCTGTCTTATACTTTTAATCTCTTGTTTATTAACATCAGGATCCAAACAAGAACCTCTTCTTGGATTTGGTTATTATGTGTCTTATAACTCTTTGGTTTTCTAAAGTTTCACCTTCCCTCCTTTTTCCCCTTCCTATTTGTTAAAGAATACAGATAAGTATTTATTAAATATTAACATTTTAAACACAGCAAAAGGGAAGTTCTGAAAATTTGAGTCATTGTCTTCATCCAGAAATAAAACAAAGGTTATTAGTAGTTGTGGGTATCATGTGAAAATTATACCAGTCTATTAAATTCTTCCTATATGTCAGATGAAAACATTTTGAAGTAAATTGTGATTGGCTAGAAATATTTTAATTGAAGCTTAATCTAAATGGAAGATTCTAATACTAAATACATTCATAAATATCTATAGTTTTCCATATTCTCTATACAGAAAAATCATTTATGCATGTATTCATTCGCTGATTCCTTTGACTACTTGACAATATTTGTTCATGGACTAGATTCTTTATTAATAGAAATGTTCCTCTGTGTATCTGGAAAGACTTGATCAGAATCATAAAGAGCTTTTTGACTGAGTGTATTTGAATTGCTGAGATACTGGTAGTGTCACATAGACATACAGGTATGTGATTTGGGTGATGGACTTGATGGCAGAGCCTGAAATAAATTAGGGAAGTATGAGGAAGAAAAAAACTCAGGCAGGCACACATGGGAAGGAACTCTTTAATAGCAATCATGTGAAATAGAATTTATCAGATTCCTTTGTTTGTAGGCACAAACTTATGAAATCTACAAATGGCAAATACATCTTTTATAGCTGATGTATGAAAGAAACTCTAAGGTATATTACTCATATACCAAAGGACAGTCCTTTCCTATCAGGGCTAGTTGTCCTCTTTGACTGAATGCACAGCTTTGAGAGGGACACGCATGAAGCAGTGAGGGAAGAAGGAGACACTGCCTAGCTAACCAGATCAGCCTAATCAACCCTGGCAATCAATGGGGTGACACATGTCTCAGCCAGATCACCCTCACATCCAATAAAAGTCATTCTTATTTCTGAAGATGAGGAAGTTTAACTGCAAAATAATTGAGCAGATGATTTCCAATATTATATATATATATATAAGTATATATTTCTTTTTACTTTTTAGCTCAATCAATTATCTGATATTTTAAGCTACACAAAATGTTCTAATCATCTGGTAAAACAAGGATATATACATTGCATTGCTACACCCATTAATCAAACCCTAATCATCTGTTTTGAAATCTTGGCTCTAAAATAATATAATCTGCCACAAAGAGCTTACTTTAGTAATTATCACTTCAAATAACATTTATATAGCTACTATATTTTTTTAAAACACAGGTAGTTATAGCTAGATTCATTCACTAGATTTTCTGAGCACAGTTGGAGGGACTGTAATTTGACTGAGATTTCCCCCTGTAGTTAGGTTGGTAACGCTCACCCTACACTGGAACCATCAGAAGTATAGGCAGCAGGAGGGGTCTGGGGGGATAGGAGTTGACATGAGTGAGTCAACCACTGGTCACAGAAATTTACCCATAAATCAAGAGTACTAGGGGTCATGGGTAAGGCAGGAATATCTTGTAAGGCTCTGCTCAGAAGATGAATGCAAAAGAGAAATGGTTTATTGATAACATGCTAAGTGAAAGAAATCAGATACAAAAGGTCATGTATTGTATGATTCATTGATATAAATTATCCAGAATAGGCAAATCTAGAGAGACAGAAAGATATGAGTAGTTGACAATGACCAAGGGATGGGTAGACTAAGAATGATTGCCAATGAGTATGAGATTTCTTTCCCAGATGATGAAAATGTTCTGGAATTAGAGAGTGATCATAGATGCAAACTCTATAAATACACTAAAAACCATTGAGTTTTAAACTACAAGAGGGTATAATTATGTTACGCAAACCAGATTCACAGATATTAGAATTATCAGAGATAGACTAAAAAATAACTATGACTGGGCACAGTGGCTTATGCTATATATAATCCCAGCTACTTGAGATGCAGAGATTGGGAGGGTCATGGTAAGGTTGGCTAGGCAAAAAGTTAGTAGGACTCCATCTCAATCAATAAGTCAAACATAGTGTTGCACAACTGTCATCCCAGCTACCCAGAAGGTTATAGGTAGGAGGATTGTCTGAGGCCATCCCCAGACAAAAATGCAAGACCCTAACTGAAATAACTAAAGCATGGCTCAAGTGGTAGAGAATCTGCCTAATTAGTGTGAGGCCCTAAGTTCAAACTCCAGTATCTCCAAAAATAAACAAACAAGCAAAAAAACCAAAAAAATAAACAACTATGATTATTAGGTTAATAGTTGTAATAGAAAAAGTGGACTACATTTAAGAACAGGTGGTGAATATAAGCAGAGATAAAAACTCTAAGAACCAAAAGAAAGTGCTAGAAATAAAAAATAAGGTAACAAAAATAAAGGATGCCTACTCATCTGTGAACTCAATATGGCTGAAGAAACAATCAGAGTGCTTGAAGATAGGTCAACAGAAATTTCCAAAACTGATATGCAAAGAGGAAAAAAAATAGAATCAGAACTCCACACACAAAAATTGGAGGACTATTATGAAAATGTAAAACAATAATGTAATTGGAATACCAGAAGGAAAAGAAGGAATGACCAGAAGAAATATTTTAAGTATTAATAACCAAGAACTTTCCAGAACTAATGCCAAATAAACAACAGATCTCAAAGAATATCAAGCAGGATAGATACTTAAACTAAATAACACCAAAAATCTCCATACATATAACTGCATATCATAGTCAAACTGGAGAAGAACAAAGAAAAGACAAAAAGAAAAATCTTAAAAGAATCCATAGGGGAAAAAAGAACACATTGCAATGAGGATACGAATTGCAATGGGCTACTTGTCAGCAACCATGAAAGCAAGAAGAAAACAAATATTTTGATATAAAAACTAACAAAATATGTAAGGATCTATATGTGGAAAATTATAAAACACCAAAGAACAAAATTCCATGTTCCTAGATGGGAAGACATCTTAATATTCAGATGAACAACTTCTTAACTTTTATAGATTCAACACAATCCTATCAAAATCCCAAGAAGAAATTTTATAAACTGATTCTTAAATTTATTTAGAAAGGCAAAAGTCCCAGGATTGCTAATACAATATGATAGAGAAAAAGTAAATAGGAAGACTAAAATTACCTAATATTAAGATTTACTGTCAAGTTATAGTAAATATAACGTCACGCTAAAAATGAAAGAATAAACACATAGATCAGTGGGACAAATAGAGAGTCCAGAAATAAATTCACACAAATATAGTCACTTATATAATAAGCATAACTGCACACAGTGGAGAAGAAATAATCTTGTCAACAAATGGTGTCAAAAATGTGATCAACTGGATGTCCATATACAGAAAAATGAACACAGACCTTACACAAGTATTAACTAAAAAAAAGATGTACATTCTATAAACTTCTAAAATAAAACATAGGAGAAATTTTATGTGACATTTGCTAATGACTTTTTAGATGCAACATCAAAAGCATAACCCATGAAAGAAACATGTGAATAGCTGGACTTCTTTAAAATTAAAAAACTTCAGCTCTGCCAAAGGACTAAAAGAATGGAAATATGAGCCACAGACTGGGAAAAATACTTCAGGCTATATAAAGGACTTGTGTAAAAATGTACAAAGTACACTTAAAAATCAATAATAAGCAAACAACCCAATTAAAAAATTCAAAAGATCTGAATAAACACCTCATTAATAAAGCAATAGGTAGATGGACAGATAGATGATAGATAGGTAGATAGATAGATAATAACAAATAAGCATATGAACAGATATTCCACATTATTTATCTTTGGAGAGATGCAAAGTAAAACAATGATCAGAATTCACTACACACCCAATAAAACAGTTAAAATCCACCATACTAACCACACCAAATGCTAGTGAGGATGTGTAGCAACAGAAAGTCATTCGTTGCAGGTGGGGATGCAAAATGATATAACTACTTCAGAAGGCAATTTGGCAATTCCTGACAAAATTGGCCATATTCTTAAGGTATTTTAGTGTTTGTGCTCCTATATATTTACCCAAACTGATTCAAGTATGCTCACACAAAAGCCTGAACATGAACACTTAGAGCAACTTGATTCATCATGACCACAAACTGAAGCATCCAGATGTCCTTAATAAGGAAATGGGCAAACAAACTGTGGTACATCTATACAATGGAATACTTAAGAAATATTAAGAAAGGAACAATACAGCCATTCAGAGACATGGATGAGTCCTAAATGTGTATTGCTAAGTGAAAGAAGTCCATTTTAAAAGGCTACATACTTTATAATTCCATTCATATGACAGTTCTGGAGAAGCAAAGCTGTAGAAATAGTCAACAGTTCAGCAGTTACCATGATTCAAAGAGTGGGAGAGGGTTGAATAGGTAGAGCATGGAGGATTATTTTGTGGTGAAACTATCATACTATAATGGTGAGTACATAACATGGTGCAGTTTTCAAGACCCATCATGAAAACATTAACTATAAGCCTTAATGTATGTAAATTTAAAAAACAATCAGGAGGTTGGGGGATCTCAGCATAGAATATGTGCTATGATAAAAGTCTACTGATATTACAAATATGTGAAACAACCTCACTGAATGGTATGAGGGAAAGGTGCTAAAGTGTAGTCTATAGAACTAAAAACAAAAGCAACTACATAAGCATTATACTCTACTTGTGCAGATTGAAAATTCTGATGCTGCTATATCCAGGAATTAAGCAATTAAGTAAATAGACAGCAGATGGTGGTATCAGATTTCTAACTGTTGGAGTAGAAATTTACAGAGAAACATAGGGAGGCCTAAAATTATCCATGTGGTAAAGGATTAGTCAAGACATCTGTATGAATTCATGTTTAGCTCAGTATTGCTATATATATTAACGTATGAAGAATATGCATATATGTTTGTATAGATTCATATTAGTATATGTATTTGTGTATAAATACATCCTTGCTCAATCAGCTTAAATGGCCTAGAAGCTATGACATACTAGTGGCAATGAGCACACCTACCATACAGATCTTTGTGTCTAATACTATCCTCCAATAAAAGAAACGAGGAGCCACTGGAGATATGGCTGAATTTAGAAATTTGAGATGAGTTTGGAGCATCTTGTAGTGCCAGAAAGTGAAGGAATGCTAAAAACTAAACAAAACACAATAATAGGATTATGTCATAGAAACACAGGAGCCAACTGAAAGCTCCTAGTGACCAAAGCTACAACAATTTGAGCAATAAAATAGTATTAGATTATAGACAATGTATAAAATCAACATCCACAAGACCATATTAATACATATAATAGATTGGGTAAACAAACAAAAGGGTTAAAAATAGACAAAGCGTTCATGTAGAGTAATACTACCATGCAGGATTCTAAATAATTTCTGTACGCATTCTGACCTCAAGGAGGTAGAACATGGAAAGGAGGAACAAAGAATAACTCTACAATAGACAAACCTGACAAACATTATCTTAACCAAGTGATCAAAGTTAACATCTATTGTGTAAATTGTGTTGCTAGCATGTACCCTTGCTATAATGTTATAAGAATAGCAGTTTTTCTCTTTGATATTCCTCTCAAGAACCCATAACTGCCAGGTGCTGGTGGTTCATGCCTGTAATCCTAGCTACTTGGGAGGCTGAGATTAGGAGGCCAGCCCAGGCAAATAGATCAAGAGACTCCATCTCCAAAATAACCAGAGCAAAATGAACTGGAGATGTGGCTCAAGTAGTGAATGCCTGCTTTACAAGCCCTAAGCCCTGAGTTCAAACCCTATTCCCATAGACAGGAAAAAAATAACCCCCAAAAAACATAACCCCAATCTAATCAAGAGAAAAAGAGACAAATCTCAACTGGGGAATAGACTGTAAAATACCTGAAGAATAATCCTCCTTTGATGTCAAGGTCATCAAAAACCAGAAAAATTTAACAAACTGTCAAGCCAAGCAGAGCCTAAGGAGATACAATGACTAAACATAATTAGTCATCACACAATGGAAACCCACTGAAAACTGATTAAAAGAGGTTAAGAAAGAATAATGGAGAGAGTTAACTTGATCAAAGCACCCTTTGGACAACTAATTTATGCTACTAAACAAACAAAAAAAAGACTTATGGAGCCACACAGCAAATAAACTAAGTTAGGACCAGAATTTTATACTTTGTAAATTGGGTTGTTGATATTCCTTGTTATGTGTTCCTGCTTCTGTACAGGCAGACATTTTGACCCACCACAAAGCTGATGTCATAGAGGTAGCAGGAAGGAAATAGAGAAAAGTAGAGTGAGAAAGAAGGGAAGAGGGAGAGAGGATAAAGAAATCTTAATGGGAAGGTGAAGTTGGGGGACAAAGTCAAATACTCTCCATCACAGGCTTTCCCTAGTCTCTACTTTCCCCTGGAAATACTGACAGTATTTCCTTGGAGGTTCTGTGTTTAATTTTATTAAGGAAAGTGGCATTTATTCATGTGTTATATGTGCAAAGCATTATTTCCAAGTTTTTCACATACATTATGCATTGAATTCTAACAACCACGCTTCAATGAAGAAAGATACTTTTGTCCTTAGTTTTAAAGAGCAGTGCTATTCAAAGTGTGGTCCCTAGTCTAGGGACAGTCTGGGAATTCTTTATTTCCAGTCATGGCAAGATAGCAGAAAAACTAAGAATTGGGTGTTTAGAAACTTTTAGCAATCAGAGCAATTTTCTGCTTATTGAATCTAGTAATCTAAAAAACACATGTATATTTTGTGTCTGTTTTCTATTTCATTTTCCTGAAAATTAACTTTAGGTATTTTATAAAATAGCTTTTACTCAAATGGATTGAAAGCTTAAGAAATACAGTTTAGGAAGCAGTACCCTAGACAGCAGAACTAAGTCTGAGAGAAATTAAGTAACTACCTAAAGTTACTCAATTAAAAGGCAGGACAGAACTCAAATTCAAGTCTTAATCCAACGCCCATCAAATCACTTATTTCTATTAAAATTAATGTCCCCTTTGACTAAGACTATGCCTACCTAGCCTACTTATTTAAATAACATGCTACCCTTGATTTTTCTTGGTGGGAAGAGAGTGGTGGGTACTTGGTATTTCCACTGATGATCAGTGAGGCCACCACAGAGCCTAGAAGAAGGATTTTTAAACATCAAAATGAAAATGGAGTTCACTGGTAGAGAAAGACATTAGCATGTATGAGGCCCTGGGTTCAATCCCCAGCAACACACACACACACACACACACACACACACACACACACACACACGATGTTGCCAGTGTGCTTATATAGTAGACACAGCCATGGCATTTATCTAAGATGTGATTCCCAAAGCACCACTCAGAAACAACAGTGCTGACTTCTCATACTTTTGCTCCCTGAGCAAAATAGGAAATACATAATTCTCATCGGAGAAAATTTGTTTAACAGATCCTTCACCCAGTGAAGCAGTTCATTTTGTGGTTTAAAATCTCTTATCATCTGTTAAAATGTTGTTACTATTACAGCCAGGAGCAGAAGAGAGACATGGACTTCAGAGCAATACATATTTGGTTTCAGAATCCTCAAGCTTAAGAGTAATTTAAAAACATTACTGTGGTAGAAATGAAGATTAGATACTATACACCATAAGGTCTATAGTAACTAACATAAGTTAGTCAGCTTTCCATTGCTTTGACAAAATAAGAAAAATAACTTAAAAAGAGGAAATGTTTCTTATGTCTCATAACCAATTTCAAAGAAAATGGCTAGAGATGAGGAGTGGTGCAGGTAAGGCAAGTCACTATGGGCCTGTGAGAGGGACCTCAGGATGGAGCAAAGCTGTTCACATTATGGTGAATAGGAAGTAGAGAGAGAAAAAGGGGTGAGGATACCAATATTGTTTCAAAGGTATACACCAAGAGAGTGCACTTCCACTTGGCTGTAGCTCTTAAAGTTACAACAACCTCCCAATATGCCTAGGCTAGTAACCAAGATTTATCATATAAGCCTTTGACGACACTCAAGATCCAAACATAAAAGAACTCTCCCATTAACCTCTCACCATGGTGGCACCTAATTGACTTCTAAAGACTTCCAGAGCTAATAAGAAACATCCCTAAGCATTTTATTTTACATGTGAGCATGTTGGGCTCCAGGATTCCAATGTGCTTTCTCTTATGTAATAAAATGAAACAGAAACACCCCAAACTCTCTTGTAGCATAAGTAACTAGGTGGTCACTAACCCAATTTCTTTATTTTTTATTTTTTATTTTATTACTCATATGTGCATACAAGGCTTGGGTCATTTCTCCCCCCTGCCCCCACCCCCTCCCTTACCACCCACTCTGCCCCCTCCCTCTCCCCCCTACCCCCTCAATACCCAGCAGAAACTATTTTGCCCTTATTTCTAATTTTGTTGTAGAGAGAGTACAAGCCATAATAGGAAGGAACAAGGTTTTTGCTGGTTGAGATAAGGATAGCTATACAGGGAGTTGACTCACATTAATTTCCTGTGCGTGTGTGTTACCTTCTAGGTTAATTCTTTTTGATCTCCCCTTTTCCTATTGGCCTCAGTTGCTTTTAAGGTATCTGCTTTAGTTTCTCTGCATTGAGGGCAACAAATGCTAACTAATTTTTTAGGTGTCTTACCTATCCTCATCCCTCCATTGTGTGCTAAAGCTTTTATCATGTGCTCAAAGTCCAATCCCCTTGTTGTGTTTGCCCTTGATCTAATGTCCACATATGAGGGAGAACATACGATTTTTGGTCTTTTGGGCCAGGCTAACCTCACTCAGAATGATGTTCTCCAATTCCATCCATTTACCATTGAATGATAACATTTCATTCTTCTTCATGGCTGCATAAAATTCCATTGTGTATAGATACCACATTTTCTTAACCCATTCGTCAGTGGTGGGGCATCTTGGCTGTTTCCATAACTTGGCTATTGTGAATAGTGCCACAATAAACATGGGTGTGCAGGTGCCTCTGGAGTAACGTGTGTCACAGTCTTTTGGGTATATCCCCAAGAGTGGTATTGCTGGATCAAATGGTAGATCAATGTCTAGCTTTTTAAGTAGCCTCCAAATTTTTTTCCAGAGTAGTTATACTAGTTTACATTCCCGCCAACAGTGTAAGAGGGTTCCTTTTTCCCCGCATCCTCGCCAACACCTGTTGTTCGTGGTGTTGCTAATGATGGCTATTCTAACAGGGGTGAGGTGGAATCTTAGTGTGGTTTTAATTTGCATTTCCTTTATTGCTAGAGATGGTGAGCATTTTTTCATGTGTTTTTTGGCCATTTGAATTTCTTCTTTTGAGAAAGTTCTGTTTAGTTCACTTACCCATTTCTTTATTGGTTCATTAGTTTTGGGAGAATTTAGTTTTTTAAGTTCCCTGTATATTCTGGTTATCAGTACTTTGTCTGATGTGTAGCTGGCAAATATTTTCTCCCACTCTGTGGGTGTTCTCTTCAGTTTAGAGACCATTTCTTTTGATGAACAGAAGCTTTTTAGCTTTATGAGGTCCCATTTATCTATGCTATCTCTTAGTTGCTGTGCTGCTGGGGTTTTGTTGAGAAAGTTCTTACCTATACCTACTAACTCCAGAGTATTTCCTACTCTTTCCTGTATCAACTTAAGAGTTTGTGGTCTGATATTAAGATCCTTGACCCATTTTGAGTTAATCTTGGTATAGGGTGATATACATGGATCTAGTTTCAGTTTTTTGCAAACTGCTAGCCATTTTTCCCAGCAGTTTTTGTTGAAGAGGCTGCTATTTCTCCATCGTATATTTTTAGCTCCTTTGTCAAAGACAAGTTGCTGATAGTTGTGTGGCTTCATATCTGGATCCTCTATTCTGTTCCACTGGTCTTCATGTCTGTTTTTGTGCCAGTACCATGCTGTTTTTATTGTTATTGCTTTGTAATATAGTTTGAAGTCAGGTATTGTGATACCTCCAGCATTGTTCTTTTGACTGAGTATTGCCTTGGCTATTCGTGGCCTCTTGTGTTTCCATATAAATTTAACGGTAGATTTTTCAATCTCTTTAATGAATGTCATTGGAATTTTGATGGGAATTGCATTAAACATGTAGATTACTTTTGGGAGTATCCACATTTTTACTATGTTGATTCTACCAATCCATGAGCATGGGAGATCTCTCCACTTTCTATAGTCTTCCTCAATCTCTTTCTTCAGAAGTGTATAGTTTTCCTTGTAGAGGGCTTTCACATCTTTTGTTAGGTTTACACCTAGGTATTTGATTTTTTTTGAGGCTATTGTAAATGGAATTGTTTTCATACATTCTTTTTCAGTTTGCTCATTGTTAGTGTACAGAAATGCTAATGATTTCTATGTTGATTTTATATCCTGCTACCTTGCTATAGCTATTGATGATGTCTAGAAGCTTCTGAGTAGAGTTTTTTGGGTCTTTAAGGTATAGGATCATGTCATCTGCAAATAGGGACATTTTGACAGTATCTTTACCTATTTGTATTCCTTTTATTCCTTCTTCTTGCCTAATTGCTCTGGCTAGGAATTCCAGTACTATGTTGAATAAGAGTGGAGATAGCAGGCATCCTTGTCTGGTTCCTGATTTTAGAGGGAATGGTTTCAGTTTTTCTCCGTTAAGTATAATGCTGGCTGTAGGTTTGTCATATATAGCTTTTATAATGTTGAGGTACTTTCCTTCTATTCCTAGTTTTCTTAGAACTTTTATCATGAAATGGTGTTGGATCTTATCAAAGACTTTTTCTGCATCTATTGAGATGATCAAGTGGTTTTTGTCTTTGCTTCTGTTAATGTGGTTTATTACATTTATTGATTTTTGTATGTTGAACCACCCCTGCATTTCTGGGATGAAGCCTACTTGGTCATGGTGAATAATCTTTTTGATGTGTTGTTGAACTCGGTTTGCCATTATTTTGTTGAGGATTTTTGCGTCAATGTTCATTAAGGAGATTGGCCTATAAGCTATCCTTTTTTGAGGTGTCTTTGCCTGGTTTTGGGATAAGTGTAATACTGGCTTCATAAAATGTGTTTGGCAGTTTTCCTTCCCTTTCTATTTCATGGAACAGTTTAAGGAGGGTTGGTATCAGTTCTTCTTTAAAGGTCTGATAGAATTCAGCAGAGAATCCATCAGGTCCTGGACTTTTCTTTTTGGGGAGACTCTTGATTGCTGCTTCAATTTCATTTTGTGTTATAGATCTATTCAGGTGATTAATTTCCTCTTGGTTCAGTTTTGGATGATCATATGTATCTAGAAATCTGTCCATTTCTTTAAGATTTTCAAATTTATTTGAATATAGGTTCTCAAAGTAGTCTCTGATGATTTCCTGGACTTCCATGGTGTTTGTTGTTATCTCCCCTTTTGCATTCCTGATTCTACTAATTTGGGTTTTTTCTCTCCTCATTTTAGTCAGGTTTGCCAGGGGTCTATCGATCTTGTTTATTTTTTCAAAGAACCAACTTTTTGTTTCATTAATTCTTTGTATGGTTTTTTTGGTTTCTATTTCGTTGATTTCAGCTCTTAGTTTTATTAATTCTCTCCTTCTATTTGTTTTGGGATTTGCTTGTTCTTGTTTTTCTAGGAGTTTGAGATGTATCATTAGGTCATTGATTTGGGATCTTTCAGTCTTTTAAATATATGCACTCATGGCTATAAACTTTCCTCACAGGACTGCCTTAGCTGTGTCCCATAGGTTCCGGTAGGTTGTGTTTTCATTTTCATTGACTTCCAGGAACTTTTTAATTTCCTCTTTTATTTCATCGATGATCCATTCTTCATTAAGTAATGAGTTATTTAGTTTCCAGCTGTTTGCATGTTTTTTGTCTTTACTTTTGTTGTTGAGTTCTACTTTTACTGCATTGTGATCAGATAGTACGCACGGTATAAGTTCTATTTTCTTACATTTGCTGAGGCTTGCTTGTGTCCTAGGATATGATCTATTTTGGAGAAGGTTCCATGGGCTGCTGAGAAGAATGTATATTGTGTAGAAGTTGGATGAAATGTTCTGTAGACATCAAATAGGTCCATTTGATCTATTGCATATTTTAGATCTTGGATTTCTTTATTGATTTTTTGTTTGGATGACCTATCTATTGATGATAATGGGGTGTTAAAGTCTCCCACAACCAGTGTGTTGGCGTTAATATATGCTTTTAGGTCTTTCAGGGTATGTTTGATGAAATTGGGTGTGTTGACATTTGTGCATACAGGTTGATGATTATTATTTCCTTTTGGTCTATTTCCCCTTTTATTAGTATGGAATGTCCTTCTTTATCTCGTTTGATCAATGTAGGTTTGAAGTCTACTTTGTCAGAGATAAGTATTGCTACTCCTGCCTGTTTTCGGGGGCCATTGGCTTGGTAAATCTTCTTCCAGCCTTTCATCCTAAGCCTATGCTTATTTCTGTTGGTGAGATGGGTCTCCTGTAAGCAAGAAATTGTTGGATCTTCCCTTTTAATCCATTTCGTCAAGCAGTGCCTTTTGATGGGTGAATTAAGCCCGTTAACATTAAGTGTTAGTACTGATCCAATTTCTTTTTCCTACACACAGGAAGGCTATATTCCCCAGCCTCCACATATTTACCATGTAATAGAGAAAAGAGGTGGTCTCCAGAAGATTCAAAGCTTAGGTTCTACTGACATCTCTATCACTTCCTTGAACTCTATGGCATGGGGACATGAAAAGTATTTCTTTTAGAGCCACAGAATTTCAAAGGTGACCTGAATTTCAGTTCCTTATTGGGGGACCAATTTTTATATTGCAACTAAAAAGGAAACATAAAATACATACACATACATCAAAACACCCCAGTGCTTACAATCTTGCAAATACTGAATGAAAGTAACTCACAAGAATCTGTGTAGGGAGAAAAAAAATCAACTTCACATCTTCATTGTTACCCTTACACAGAATTTACTCTAGCAAGCATTTGTTTAATATCTGTTCTGTGGCTGGCACTGTGCTGGGCACTGCACTTTGAATAACACAAAGGAATAGAACCAAGTCCCTGCTTTCTAGGAACTAGCAGTTTAACAGCTATAAACACATAGGAAACTGCCAGTGAAAAAACATGTGAGACTATTTTATCTTATCTAGATCTTATTAATCATATTTAGATCTTGTCCACCCATAGTCTTCAACCAGAAGAACTTTGCTTCTCATACTTTTTGTGAGAAAACTGGTTGTCCCTCCTAGAGGACATGAATATGGCGAGAGACCCAACCAAGCAGAGGGAATCACCAAACACAGCCAAGAGCTAGATGGTCAGGAGAAGAGTTGCCAGAAAAAAATATAGGATGTCCAGTTAGTTAAACCTTAATTTCAACTAACCAATATATAATTTTAAGTATAAATATTTCCCCAAAATTTAACTAGGTGTTCTGTATTTTTTATTTTTTTTAAACTAACAAAACTAATCAGGACAAACTGGACAAAGGGACCAAACAGGAGGTCAAATTCACTCATAAAGTTCCAGTGCTCAGGAGTGCTAAGCCTTAAATAAGGTGTTGTGTATTATGTGTCCCTCTACCACCATGAGTGTCAATATTCATAAAAAAGGGATAAAATAGAGCTGATAGAGTGACCCAAGTGGTAGAGTGCCTAAAAAGTCTGAGGCCCTGAGTTCAAACCCCAGTACCTCCAAAGAAGTAAGGGGATAAAATATTGCATCATTTTTATTTAACAGGTAGTCAGAAAAAGAACAGGTAGCACAAAGTTAGGGTGGTAAATCTTTCAACCTTAGGACTTAAGCACCAGCTGCAAACACTTGCTAAACCAGACAAAGCTAGAAGGCAAGACCATGTCCATCTCTCCTTCAACCTCAGCAGCAGTGAGATGGTTTTGAGCTACAAACATAGTAGCAACCTGGCTTCCTAAGTCTAACAGGGGTGCCCATTTAGGAAGGAGACTTTGAACACATCAGGCAAAGATTATTTGTAAAGAATATGAAAAATGGAAGGAATGTAAGGAAGAGAAGCATAATATTTCAATCAGGAGGGATTTGTTCATTTCAAGGCTACAACTCAAATAATGCAAGGTCAGGAAAGAATACACACAGTCTCTACTTGGAAGTTATGGAAGTTTTATCTTGAAAGTTAAACAAGCTTTGACTAGGATGGCCAGGACAAATAAAAAAATCAGTGTTGTCTGGACCAACGTATAGCCAATACCTTGAGCTTAGACCCTTGTAAGGAGTATGTGAAATAAATTTCCAAGAAGAAGTTAATAGGAGGCTAGGTAGCCTTTTTTAGTGAGATC
This sequence comes from Castor canadensis, assembly GCF_047511655.1. Lineage (NCBI taxonomy): Eukaryota > Metazoa > Chordata > Mammalia > Rodentia > Castoridae > Castor > Castor canadensis. Next base: position 65,275,664 of record NC_133398.1, read on the forward strand.
TGGTTTCTAGGCATAGCTCTGCCACTTAGCTGTGTAACATTAGGTACACATCTTCACCAGTGCTCATTTTCCTGAATGTGTTACAGAGGGAATAATGTATTTTAATAGTGGGTTTTTCAAAAAAGCAAAATCATTCAGTTCATACCTATTCGTTACTCTGAGTTTATGTGCTTCCTGAGTTTTGGTGGTTAAAATATTCTCTTAATGAAATTTTGGAAGGCACATAATGACACCACTTGACAAAATAAAAAGCAATCAACTCTAAATTAGTCACTACAAATTCAGAAAATTTACCAGCCTGTTAAATATAAATATTACAGAATTACTGATGTCATGGTAAAGTGGAGAGAAAATGTTGGGTCACGTTTGGTCTTGTATTATGTTCCAATTCCAATTATACTGTGGGAAACTCTCTTACTTTCATGAGTAGTTGAGTAGAAAAAGGAGCAGAAAAAGTATCAATTCCTCACCACCTCCTACTTTCCAATGTACAGGTCTATTTTTAAACAAGTGTTACATTAAGTTCTTGTCTCTCAACTACCCCTCTCTACTCAGTTTTGCTGTTCTGGCTCTGCAACTCTGAATACACCATTTCTGTGTTCACAGCTACTCCAGCTACTCTCTTGTAGAAGGTAGTAAAGACTGCAAAGCTGGAGGAGGGACAAAGGACATGTTCTTTTATGTTTGTTTGCTATGGGCTTCTAGTAAGCTTTTGCTTTCTGTGTTATCATTGGAGCAAAGTTTCTTCATTCAACAGCTATAATGCCTTTTCATAGCTATAGCTGAATCTAATTTTCAATTTTTAAAATATTTATAAACCCAGCCTTATCATGCCTCCAACCTCAGAGACACTGGGGAACCAGTACCCCATCCTTAAAGGTTTTGGTCCCAGGCCCACAAGAACTTCTTATCCCAGCTCCAAGACACAAACAAAAGCTGAGAAACAGCCCTGTTTTAGGTCTGAGTTTCATCTCTGTGGGGCCCCTTGTCTAAGTTTCTAAGTGTTAATAATTCCAACCACTTCCCTTTGCTTCCCCAGCCCCAGGGATGGTAAATGCTTTCTGCAGTTGCTATCTCCGTGATACTTTCATGTTTTGTTTTGTTTTTTTAAATCCTTCAGTTACATAGTTGTCAACATTTCAATAAGTTCTCTGTTTAAATAAGTAGTGTGGTTTCTGTCTCCTGTTTAAACTCAAACAGTATGTATAAATATCTTTTCAATGGAGCTTAAATTTTCCACTGAACTTACTCAAGAGTTTACATTAAGGCTTTAGCAACAATCATAGGTATGTCTTCTAGACCACTCTAAAAATAACCAGTGAATGAAAAAACAGTCATTTCCAGGCAACACTTTATTTCAAAATAACATTTTCAAAGGTATTCTTTAGATATTGAAAAACAAGTAAGTACTACTCCAGAAGTTCTAACCCAAAAGAACATTAGTAATTCTTTTCCTCCAAGAAGTGCATTTTCAGTGCAGGGGATTAAACCCAGCCTTGTACATATTCTCCCAATCCCAGGAAGTATATTTGAAACTGAAATGTAGATAATCAATTTGAGTTCAGGGTAATGTTCATGCATGTGAGAATGAGTTTAGTTCAGAAAAATTTTCCCTAGCACAAAATTTCACTCCCTTCTTCACTGTATTCTTATAAGCATGGAACATTTCTTTATTATTTAACAGGAGCAGAAATGTGCAAGCCCCCCAAAAGGAAAAATCTTATAAAAAATATCTTAATGTTTTAGGGACTGGGTATAGTTCAAGTGGTAGAGCACTTACCTAGCAAATATGAGGCCCTGGGTTCAGTCCTCAGTGAGAGAGAGCGAGAGAGAGAGACAGAGAATGAGAGACAAAAAGAAAATGAAATCAATAAAGCAAAAGAAAAAATCCAGCCCAATCACAGTTTAAAGGCAGGAAATGTGGAAGGGAAGGGCTAGGGTAAGGAACTCACTTCTATTTGGTATTCCAGGTATTGTCTCAGTAATCCTTCCAACAAAATTACAGATATTTATATTCCCATTTCACAGATGAGTACACTAGGGCTTAGGGATATTAAAATGTTAAATTGCTCTGGAGCATGGAGTAGTATCATATCCAAGATGCAAACACAGCCCCTCTAGTTCTCAAATTTTCTGTCTTTCCTTTAAAAGACACTACCTGGCATCCATGGGACTCATGAGCATAAAGTAAGGAGAAATGATTACTTGCACGTGGGAATGAAGTGATCTAACGTGCTATGAACAGGTATGAATTTGCTGACCACACAAATGGAAATTTAATAAGTGTTCTATTATTCACACTAGTTTCTTTTATCCCTCTTTTCAGCTTATATCCTGAAATCAGGAAAACAGCTTCCAGAACATAAATCTCTAGAAAGTAAAGAGCAATCAAATACCTGTACAGTTTGAGTGAGCCATCTTTTTTGACAAGATTTTCTAATATTTCTACAATGCTGCTTAACATACAAAGTTGTCTTCTGTAAAGAACGTCTACTGAGGAAATACATATATGAATTTGGACATAGTTATTGGTAGATAATTATTTCTCTGACACTTTGGAGAAGAGAAGAAAAAAGAAAGGCTAATTAAAAGTGTCAGTGGTTAAAAAAAAAAGGCAAAAAATGAAAGATGGAAATAGCAGGCAAATGAGTAAATCCATGTCAGTTCCCCACCCCACCCCTATAGCTAAAAGAAAACTAGCCTTGTCTGATAAGAAAAGTAATATAATATCTTATTCTTTGGTTTATTTCACATCATGAGTTTTTCTGTGTCTGTGACTTTTGGTAAATATGATCTTATGACTAATTTTACAATGATATGAATGGGACAGATTAGAGGGAAAGAATGGCCAAATACTGTAATATAACACTGTGTAGTTTCTTACAACAGTTCCAAGGAAAAAGTATTTGCTGCCAACTTAATTTCTCTTAAGCACTATCTATTATGCTTCAGGGGACTAGCCTGAAACAAGACTTTTGAAATAAGTAAAGTTTACCCTTAACACTACTTTGTGCCAATTCTGTCAGTTTCTTCCACCCTTTCAGGTAGCCATTGCTTGCAGATTGACTTCTGACTATGAGGCTATTACAACTAAAATAGCCTCCTGTCCCACATCCACTTTTCTGCTTCATTTTCCCCCATGGTAACTACCCAAGCATGCAACACATACTCATTGAGGGTATTAATGTATGTAAATCACCAAGAAAGTTCAGAGGACACAGGAGGACGAAGGTTCATAGGCAAGTTATGAGAACTTAAAAAAAAAAAAAGCCCACATACTCCCTACCTAATCCCTACAGTCTATTGGTACTTCTTCCTATAGGTTACCATTTTCTTTGGAGTCCTTAGAAAAACAATAAAAATAATCTACTGTGTATAATGACAGCATTTTGTATACTTTATAACTTTGTCTACAAGGACAATACCATACATCCTATTCAGTACTTTGCAATTATTATTAAATAAATTATCCTAGAAAGCTTTCTATTTAGCATATGTAAATCTGCCTTATTTTTTCTAAAAGTTACTTAGTTTTGCATTGTATGTGTGTATCATAATTTATTTACATAGTTATATATGGATGGATGTAGAGGATGAATTTAGGAGGATCCTGAGATAGGTGGGGGAAGACCTGAAAGTTACCTATATGAGAGAGAAGCATCCAATTAAAGTAATTCAGTTGGATAGAGAGAAGGACTTAGTTTAAAAAAATATATTAAAGGAGTAGAAATAGTAGAATTATTTCTTTTCTTCTCCGAACTGGGCTTTCCTCTTTTTCTACTTCCTTGAAGTCTAACATCAAGTTGTTTATTTGAGATATTTTTTGATGTAGATGTTTACTATTATAAACTTCCCTCTTTGAACTGCTTTTACTGCATCCTGTAAGTTTGATATGTTATGTTTTCATCTTTGACTCAATAATTGTTTCCACATTAGTTAATTTTCCATGATTATTTCTTATTTCATACTACTGTGGTCAGAAAAGATATTTGAAATGATTTCAACCTTTTTAGATTTGTTAATATGTGTTTTGTGGTCTAACACATTATCTATACTAAAGAATGTTCCATGTGCACTTGAGAATAGTATGTATTCTATTGCTGTTGGGAGGAATGTCTCAGATAATATTTGTTAGGTCCATCTGGTCTAACATGTACTTCAAGTCCAATGTTTCTTTATTGATTTTTCTCTCTGGATGACCTGTCCAATCTTGAAAGTAGAGTATTGAAACCCCTTCCTACTCTTTTGTTGCAATCTATGTCTGCTTTCAAATATCTTAATGTTTGCTTTGTGTTTTTAGGTGCTGTACTATTGAATGCACTGTATGTATGATTATTATAGACTCTTGATGAATTGACCCCCTTTTCACTATATAATGACCTGTTTTGTCCCTGCTTTAGTTTTTGATCAAAAGTCAATTCTGTCAGAAGTAAGTATGATTTCCTGTTCTCTCTTTTTATTTACATTTGCATGGAATATCTTTTTTTTAATTGTTGTGGTAGGGGTACATTGTGGCATTTACAAGTTCTTACAAGATATAAAATATATCATACTTGAATTCACCCCTCCATCATTCTCCTTTATCTCCCCTCCCCCCCAATGGAATAACTTTTTGTCCATTCCTTTACTCTTAGTCAATGAATGTTCTTTAAGGGGGAAGGGAATTTGTTATAGGCAGTATGTAGTAGGGTTTTGGTTTTTGTGGGGGCTTTTTGTTTTGTTTTATCCATTCAGCCATTCTACCTTTTGATTAGAAAATTTTAAACATTTACATGAGAACTTATGAATGCCATTTTTATTAACATTTTCTAGCTGTTTTGTACATCCTTTGTTCCTTTCACTTGTGGTTTGACGACTTTCTAGAGCAGTATGTGTTGGATCATTTTATCTTTTGTGTATTTGTGTAAGTATTTGCTTTGTGGTTACCCTGAGGTCCACATAAAACATCTTATACTTAAAACTGGCTATTGAAAGGTGATAGCAGCTTAAATTTGATAACATATATAAATTCTATACTTTTATTCCCCCTCCTCCCACATCTTACATTTTTGATGTCAAAATTTACATTTTTCAAAGCATTATATATCTTTAACAAATCATTGTAGCATTAGTTGCTTTAAATTGTTTTGTCTTTTCTACTAAAGGTATTATTGGCTTACCCAAGTCCATCATAGAATTAAAGTATTTTGGATTTGACAATGAACTTAGTTTAACCAGTGAGTTTTATACTTTCATATGCTTTTATGTTACTAGTTAGAACCTTCTTCCTTCAGCTTGAATTAAATCCCTGAAGCATTTCTTGTAACATAGGCTTAATGGTGATAAAACTTTTGTTTGTCTGAAAAAGACTTTATCATCCCTTTAATTTTTGTGGGTTTTTTTTTTTTTTGTAGTATTGGGGATTGAACTCATGACTTTGTATACGCTAGGCAAGTGCTCTAACACTTCAGCCATACCCAAAAATCTCCTTTTAAAGTCAGGGTTGCTGGATATAGTATTCCTGATATTCAGGATTTTGAATATATCATCCCATCCCCTTCTGGTCTGAAAGGTTTTTGCTCAAATATTCACTGATAATCTTATAGCGGTTCCCTTGTATGTAAAATTTGCTTTTCCCTTGCTGCTTTCAAAGCTCTCTGTCTTTAAATTTGTCATTCTAGTTGTGATGTGTCTCAGTGTACATTTCTTTAGCTCCACTTTAGTTGATATTCTTTGAACTTCCTGGATCTGGATTTCTAGATCAGTGCAGAAATAAACACAGAGAGAGTATAAAAACAATAGAAAAGATCAACAAAATTAAGAGTTGGTTGTTTTGAAAAGCTAAAAAATTGGCAAACTCTTTGCTAGCCTAAGAGAAAAAGAAAGAAGACTCAAATGAATAAAATCAGAAGTTAAAGAGAGACATTACAGCCAGGCACAGTGTTTTCATCCTGTAACCCTAGCTACTCAGAAGGCAGAAATTGGAAAGATTGCAGTTCAAGGCCAATCTAGGCAAAACATTTGTGAGAACCCATTTCAACCAATGACTGGACTTGGTGCAGAATGCCTACCATCCTTGCTACATGGGGAAGCACAAATAGGAATATCATGGTCAGGTCAGCCTGAGCATAAAACAAGACTCTATCCCAAAAATAACCAAAGCTAAAAAGGGCTTACAGCATGGCTCAAGTGGTAGAGCACCTGTCTATCAAATGTTAGGTACTGAATTCAATCCCCAGTACTGCAAAAACAAACAACAACAACAAAAAACCATAAGAGACATTACCACTAATAATACTGAAATACAAAAGATTATAAAAGACTTCTATGAGTAATTATATTCCATCAAATTAGATGACCTAGAGGAAATGGAAAAATTCTTTGAAGTATATATCTTGTGAACACTGAATCAAGAAGAAATTAGAAATCTAAACAGACAAATCAATAAAGAAATTAATTCAGGAATTGAAAGTCTTCCATCAAAGAAAAGCCCAGGACCAGGTGACTTCATGACTGAATTCTAGGAAACCTTAAGTATGACTCCTTATTTTTTTTAATTTTTTTTATTGTTTTATTATTCATATGTGCATACAATGCTTGGGTCATTTCTCCCCCCTGCCCCCACCCCCTCCTTACCACCCACCCACTCCACCCCCTGTCTCTCCCCCTCACCCCCTCAATACCTGGCCAAAAATATTTTGCCCTTATCTCTAATTTTGTTGAAGAGAGACTATAAGCAATAATAGGAAGGAACAAGGGTTTTTGCTAGATGAGATAAGGATAGCTATACAGGGAGTTGACTCGCATTAATTTCCTGTGCATGTGTGTTACCTTCTAGGTTAATTCTTTTTGATCTAACCTCTTCTGTAGTTCTTGTTCCCTTTTCCTATTGGCCTCAGTTGCTTTTAAGGTATCTGCTTTAGTTTCTCTGCTTAACTGCAACAAATGCTAGCTAATTTTTTAGGTGTCTTACCTATCCTCACACCTCCCTTGTGTGCTCTTGCTTTTATCATGTGCTCAAAGTCCAATCCCCTTGTTGTGTTTGCCCTTGATCTAATGTCCACATATGAGGGAGAACATACGAGTTTTGGTCTTTTGGGCCAGGCTAACCTCACTCAGAATGATGTTCTCCAGTTCCATCCATTTACCAGCGAATGATAACATTTCATTCTTCATGGCTGCATAAAATTCCATTGTGTATAGATACCACATTTTCTTAATCCATTCATCAGTAGTGGGGCATATTGGCTGTTTCCATAACTTGGATAGTGCTGCAATAAACATGGGTGTGCAGGTGCCTCGGGAGTAACCTGTGTCAGAGTCTTTTGGGTATATCCCCAAGAGTGGTATTGCTGGATCAAATGGTAGATCAATGTCTAGCTTTTTAAGTAGCCTCCAAATTTTTTTCCAGAGTGGTTGCACTAGTTTACATTCCCACCAGCAGTTAAGAGGGTTCCTTTTTCCCCCGCATCCTCGCCAACACCTGTTGGTGGTGGTGTTGCTAATGATGGCTATTCTAACGGGGGTGAGGTGGAATCTTAGCGTGGTTTTAATTTGCATTTCCTTTATTGCTAGAGATGGTGAGCATTTTTTCATGTGTTTTTTGGCCATTTGAATTTCTTCTTTTGAGAAAGTTCTGTTTAGTTCACTTGCCCATTTCTTTATTCGCTCATTAGTTTTGGGAGAATTTAGTTTTTTAAATTCCCTATATATTCTGGTTATCAGTCCTTTGTCTGGTGTGTAGCTGGCAAATATTTTCTCCCACTCTGTGGGTGTTCTCTTCAGTTTAGAGACCATTTCTTTTGATGAACAGAAGCCTTTTAGCTTTATGAGGTCCCATTTATCTATGCTATCTCTTAGTTGCTGTGCTGCTGGGGTTTTGTTGAGAAAGTTCTTACCTATACCTATTAACTCCAGAGTATTTCCTACTCTTTCCTGTATCGACTTTAGAGTTTGGGGTCTGATATTAAGATCCTTGATCAATTTTGAGTTAATATTGGTATAGGGTGACATACATGGATCTAGTTTCAGTTTTTTGCAAACTGCTAACCAGTTTTCCCAGCAGTTTTTGTTGAAGAGGCTGCTATTACTCCACCGTGTATTTTTAGCTCCTTTGTCAAAGACAAGTTGGTTATAGTTGTGTGGCTTCATATCTGGGTCCTCTATTCTGTTCCACTGGTCTTCATGTCTGTTTTTGTGCCAGTACCATGCTGTTTTTATTGTTATTGCTTTGTAATATAGTTTGCTAGGCAGGCACTCTATCACTTGAAACACTCCACCAGCACTGTAATATAGTTTGACGTCAGGTATTGTGATACCTCCAGCATTGTTCTTTTGACTGAGTATTGCCTTGGCTATTCGTGGCCTCTTCTGTTTCCATATAAATTTAACAGTAGATTTTTCAATATCTTTAATGAATGTCATAGGAATTTTGATGGGAATTGCATTAAACATGTAGATTACTTTTGGGAGTATCGACATTTTTACTATGTTGATTGTACCAATCCATGAGCATGGGAGATCTCTCCACTTTCTATAGTCTTCCTCAATCTCTTTCTTCAGAAGTGTATAGTTTTCCTTGTAGAGGTCATTCACGTCTTTTGTTAGGTTTACACGCAGGTATTTGAATTTTTGAGGCTATTGTAAATGGAATTGTTTTCATACATTCTTTTTCAGTTTGCTCATTATTAGTGTATAGAAATGCTAATGATTTTTCTATGTTGATTTTATATCCTGCTACCATGATATAGCTATTGATGATGTCTAGAAGCTTCTGAGTAGAGTTTTTTGGGTCTTTAAGGTATAGGATCATGTCATCTGCAAATAGGGACATTTTGACAGTTTCTTTACCTATTTGTATTCTTTTTATTCCTTCTTCTTGCCTAATTGCTCTGGCTAGGAATTCCAGTACTATGTTGAATAGGAGTGGAGATAGTGGGCACCCTTGTCTGGTTCCTGATTTTAGAGGGAATGGTTTCAGTTTTTCTCCATTAAGTATAATGCTGGCTGTAGGTTTGTCATATATAGCTTTTATAATGTTGAGGAACTTTCCTTCTATTCCTAGTTTTCTTAGAGCTTTTATCATGAAATGGTGTTGGATCTTATCAAAGGCTTTTCTGCATCTATTGAGATGATCAAGTGGTTTTTGTCTTTGCTTCTGTTAATGTGGTTTATTATGTTTATTGATTTTCGTATGTTGAACCACCCCTGCATTCCTGGGATGAAGCCTACTTGGTCATGGTGAATAATCTTTTTGATGTGTTGTTGAATTCGGTTTGCCATTATTTTGTTGAGGATTTTTGCGTCAATGTTCATTAAGGAGATTGGCCTATAGTTCTCCTTTTTTGAGGTGTCTTTGCCTGGTTTTGGGATAAGTGTAATACTGGCTTTATAAAATGTGTTAGGCAGTTTTCCTTCCCTTTCTATTTCGTGGAACAGTTTAAGGGGGGTTGGTATCAGTTCTTCTTTAAAGGTCTGATAGAATTCAGCAGAGAATCCATCAGGTCCTGGACTTTTCTTTTTGGGGAGACTCTTGATTGCTGCTTCAATTTCATTTTGTGTTATAGATCTATTCAGGTGATTAATTTCCTCTTGGTTCAGTTTTGGATGATCATGTGTATCTAGAAATCTATCCATTTCTTTAAGATTTTCAAATTATTTGAATATAGGTTCTTGACGTAGTCTCTGATGATTTCCTGGACTTCCATGGTGTTTGTTGATATCTCCCCTTTTGCATTCCTGATTCTACTAATTTGGGTTTTTTTCTCTCCTCATTTTAGTCAGGTTTGCCAGGGGTCTGTTTATCTTGTTTATTTTTTCAAAGAACCAACTTTTTGTTTCATTAATTCTTTGTATGGTTATTTTGGTTTCTATTTCATTGATTTCAGCTCTTATTTTTATTATTTCTCTCCTTCTGTTTGTTTTGGGATTTGCTTGTTCTTGTTTTTCTAGGAGTTTGAGATGTATCATTAGGTCATTGATTTGGGATCTTTCAGTGTTTTTAATATATGCACTCATGGGTATAAACTTTCCTCTCAGGACTGCCTTTGCTGTGTCCCATAGGTTGTGTTTTCATTTTCATTGACTTCTAGGAATTTTTTAATTTCCTCTTTTATTTCATCAATGATCCATTGTTCATTAATAATGATATATTTAGTTTCCAGCTGTTTGCATGTTTTTTGTCTTTACTTTTGTTGTTGAGTTCTAGTTTTACTGCATTGTGATCAGATAATATGCACAGTATAATTTCTATTTTCTTATATTTGCTGACACTTGCCTTGTGCCCTAGGATATGATCTATTTTGGAGAAGGTTCCATGGGCTGCAGAGAAGAATTATTTTGCGTATAGGTTGGATGAAATGTTCTGTAGACATCAAGTAGGGTCATTTGATTTATTGTATATTTTAGATCTAGGATTTCTTTATTGATTTTTGTTTGGATGACCTATGTATTAATGATAATGGGGTGTTAAAGTCTCTCACAACCACTGTGTTGGAGTTAATGTATGCTTTTAGGTCTTTCAGGGTATGTTTGATGAAATTGGGTGTGTCAACATTGGGTGCATACAGGTTGATAATTATTATTTCCTTTTGGTCTATTTCCCCTTTTATTAGTATGGAATGTCCTTCTTTATCTCGTTTGATCAATGTAGGTTTGAAGTCTACTTTGTCAGAGATAAGTATTGCTACTCCTGCCTGTTTTCGGGGGCCATTGGCTTGGTAAATCTTCTAGCCTTTCATCCTAAGCCTATGCTTATTTCTGTTGGTGAGATGGGTCTCCTGTAAGCAACAAATTGTTGGATCTTCCTTTTTAATCCATTTCGTCAAGCGGTGGCTTTTGATGGGTGAATTAAGTCTGTTAACATTAAGTGTTAGTACTGATAGGTATGTGGTGATTCCTGTCATTTAGTTGTCTTAGTTGTTTGAAGGTTTGATTGTGTGTGCCTAAGTTGAGGTTACTCTCTACTTTCTTGCTTTTTCTTTTCCTGTGGTTTGGTGCTGGCTGCCTTTTCATGGTTAACTTGGGTTTCACTTTCTGTGTGCAGTATCCCTTTAAGAATCTTTTGTACTGGTGGCTTTGTGGTCACATATTGTTTTCGTTTCTGCTTATCATGGAATACTTTTATTGCTCCATCTATTTTGAATGATAGTTTTGCTGGGTAGAGTATCCTAGGTTTGAAGTTATTTTCATTTAGTGCCCAGAAGATCTCACTCCACGCTCTTCTTGCTTTTAATGTTTCTGTTGAGAAGTCTGCTGTGATTTTGATGGGTTTACCTTTGTATGTTATTTGTTTTTTCTCTCTTACAGCCTTCAATATTCCTTCCCTAATTTCTGAGCTTGTTGTTTTAATGATGTTATGTCGTGGGGTAGTTCTATTTTGGTCTGGTCTGTTTGGTGTCCTGGAGGCCTCTTGCATCTGTATGGGAATATCTTTCTCTAGATTTGGGGAATTTTCTGTTATTATTTTGTTGAATATATTATGCATTCCCTTTGCTTGCACCTCTTCTCCTTTATCAATGCCCATGATTCTCAAGTTTGGTCTTGCATTTTCTTTTCACAGGTCTTGAGTTGTTTATTTAATAGCTCTTTGGTTTTTCCTTTAATTACCATTTCATCTTCAAGTTCTGAGATTCTGTCTTCTGTTTGTTCTATTCTGCTGGAATGGACTTCTGTTTTGTTTTGCAGTTCTGATTCGTTCTTTTTTCTGAGGTTTTCCATATCCTGAGCTGTTTCCTCTTTAATGTTGTCTATATTTGTCCTGAGTTCATTTATCTCTTTATTGATCATGTTCTCTGTTTCACTTTGGTGTTTATACAGTGCTTCTATGGTTTCCTTTATTTCTTCTTTTGCTTTTTCAAATTCTGTATTTTTGTTGTCTTGGAATATCTTGGGAGTCTCCTGTACATTTTGGTTGACCATATCCAGTACCATCTCTATAAAATTCTCATTGAGTACCTGTAGTATGTCTTCTTTTAAATTATTCTTGTGGGCTTCATTGGGTTCTTTGGCATAGTTTATCTTCATTTTGTTGGAGTCTGGATCTGAGTATCTGTTTTCTTCATTTCCCTCTGGTTCCTGTACTCAATTTTTGCTGTGGGGAAACTGGTTTCCCTATTTTTTCTGTCTTCCTCTCATTGCCCTTGGTGTTGTTATTGTCCCTGTACTGTGTGCAATTAAGTATTTTCTGTCTTATAATAATAGCACTAGTGATCTTTAGAATGGAAGGGTGAGTTGGCATGGAAAGCAAGGAATTTAAAGGAAAAGGGAAAAACAAATAAGTAGAAAGAAAAAAACAAAACAAAGAAACAAACAAAAAAAGTTTCAAAGATATAAACATGGAGAGACAGTGTACTAATCAACCATAAGCTGAAAAGGCATTAGAGGTACAGAGAGAGGATTGAAAAATAAATAAATAAATAAAAAGAATAAAGATAAGAATAAAAATTAAAAATAAGTAAATGAAAGGAAAAAAATATACATAAAAATAAAATAAAACAAAATGAAAAATAGAAAAAAAAAAACCTCCAAGTTCAAATGCAATGAAGTTTCAGTCTTAATAATTTTGGTGTTCGTCTCAGCCTCCAATCCTGTAGATGGTGCCTCAGATGTTGTTCTGTAGTTGTCTCATCAAAGCAGACGCATAAAGTGGAACAAAACTGCACAAAAAACAAAACAAAACAAAACCCACAAAGTGTCCCAAGTTCAAATGCAATACAGTTTCAGTAAGTTTTTCAGCATACAGGTATAATTTGGTTGTTTTCTAATCAAAGGTAGGGAGAGAGAAAAAAAAGAGTCTGGAGACAGGTCTGTGAATGGCTATCTGAGGCTGTGGCTCGCCTTCCTGCTGCTGTCAGTCTGCTGTTGCTGGAGGCGTTATTTATATAGATCTCTGGGGTGAGCTTAACACTCACCTGGCCCCGCAGGCTTTGTTTACTCAGAGTTCTCCTGTGCACAAGCCACTGCTACAAGCTTTCCCCTTTCCAAGCACACTGGGGGAGGTGACCCTGCACCTGCTTTCTCTGGCCTGCATGTTTGTTACAGCTCATGTGGGAAGTGGGTCTTCCCCCCTCTCCTGTGGAGTTTTCCTCCCTCAGCCGCTTTCACAAGCTTTCCCGCTCCTGGTTGCTGGGCGTGCACCCCCGCTCCTGCTCCCACTGGAGCCTCTCCAGCCAGGCCTGGCTTGTTTATTTACAGTTCTGGGAAGGATTCCCCTCCTTCCCTCTTCAGTGCTCAGTGCACCCCACCCTCTTTGCAATGTGTCTTTATTGTTCTTATTGCTTATTACTCAGTTTCTCTTTTTTCCCTGGGTGGGGGTCGGTCTGACCAGGGGGCTATGCTGTTCTGGCTCAGGGTTGTCTGCGGGAGTACCGTGTACTGCTTAGCTCACCTTGTCCACATCTTCCCAAGCCATCTGGGCGTGGGCGACTAGCGGCCCGGGGGCCCTCCTGGTTTCTCCATTTAATGTGAAGTGGAGATTCTCTGCGCTGGCTGGAGGTGTGGAGGGGTCAAAGTTTTGCCTCTTTTTGGTGGTTTTGCCTGCAAGGTGTGTCTCCAGCATCTCTCCAAGATTTCACTATAGGTGGCACACTTTCTGCTTCCTCCCTGTAGGAACAGGTAGAAGAACAAAAACCATAAACCATATGATCATTGCATTAGATGGGGAAAAGCATTTGACAAAATTCAACATCTTTTCATTATTAAAAAAAAAAAACCTCAACATATGAGGTATAGAAGAAATGTTCCTTTACACAATAAAGGCTGTATGTGTCAAGCCTACAGATGCTAAATTATACTCAATGTGAAAAGTTCAAGGTGTTTTACTTAAGGTTAAATGCAAGGAAAGAATTCCCACTCTCATCACTACTGTTCAACATAATACTGGAAGTCCTAGCCAGATTAATTAGGTAAGAGAAAGTAATAAAAAGCATCCAAAAAAGAAAAGATAAAGTGAAATTTTCTCTATTTACATGTTCTTGCATGTAGAAAACCCTAGACTCCTGCAGAAAACTGTTAGAAGTGACTTTAAATTTTTCAGTAGTTTCATGATACAAATGTACAACTATCAGTACCATTTCTATATGTTAACAATGAAATTTCTTAAAAAGAAGTTTTAAAATCCCATTTAAAATAACATCAAAATAAACAAATAAAATACTTAGACACATATTTAACCAAGAACTTAAAGATCTGTAGAGTGAAAACTAAAAAACATTGATGAAAGAAATCACAAATAAATGGAAAGAGGTGCTATATTCATGGACTGGAAAAAATTAATCTTGCAACCAAAGTCCTAGGCAGTTCTGGCCATTTGCCCCAAAGAAAGTAGTAGTAATGGTGAAAAGGTGGGAAAGGATTTAATCAACATAAATATGTTGGGAAGAGGGAAAGTAAGCATTTCAGCTCATTTTCAGGGTACTGGAATGAGACTAAGTTTAAACAGAGGAAGAATTGGGGCAGGGCCCGATGCACAATTAAGCAGTCTTAATTCAAATGTGGTCTGGTTGGCCATTATCTCAGTTTGGGTTCTATAAGGTGGTTCAAAGAAGTCCTTATTGCTTTGGGAAAAATATGGTTCCCAAGACTTCTCCTGCTCCAGGATACAGTCTTAATATCATAGGTAAATGCCCTCATTTGCAATGTGATTTGTCATATGAGGCTTGCTGTTGCTTGGGGGTTAAGGGTAGTTTTCAATCCTTTGTCATAAAGATGCTATCGATCAGTCTTAAGATTACTGGAATTCAGGGTAAATAGAGGTTTAGGATAATGACCGAAGACTTTCAGGTGCTTTCAGTCTTGAAGGCGGATGAGATAGGTTAGGTATCACCAGTTTTTAAACAGACACTTCTTGAGTGATTAACATGCTTATGTACAGAGTTGAGCAGGAATCTGACACAAAGTTTTAAGGCAAGAGAGACAGCTATAAAATGAAAGTAGTGATGTCAAGATTTTATCCTTCTTTTAGTTAACTTGTGGGTCCAAGTGAAGAGTCAGTGTTCATTAGCAAAAGCAGTTTCTAAGTACCTGTTATAATACTGTCAAAATATCTATACCACTCAAAGTTATCTATAGATTCAATGCAATCCCTATCAAAATTCCAATGTAATTATAGAAACAGAAAAAACAATTCTAAAATTCACATGGAACCACAAAAAACTCCAAATATGCCAGGTACTAATGGCTCACATCTGTCATCCTAGCAAATTGGAAGGCTAAGATTGGGAGGATCATGGTTCAAGCCCAGCCTGGACAAATAGCTCATGAGACCCCATCCCCAAAAACAACCAGAGAAAAATGGACTGGAGGTGTGGTTAAAATAGTGCAAGTGTGAAGCCATGAGTTCAAACACCAGACCCACCAAAATAAATCCAAATAGCCAAAACAATCTTGATAAACAAGAACAAAGCTGGGGGCATCATACTAAAAATTCCAAAATATATGAAAAATCTGTAGTGATGAAAATAGCATATTTATTGGCATAAAAACAAGCACATTGACCAATGAAATAGGATAGAGAGTTGGGAAAGAAACTCACATTTTGGAGCAGCAAGATGGCAGATTGCTGACAGACACCCCTTCCCTGAGTCTCCACAAATCTGAAAGAAAATCTCAGGCTCATGTCTACATGAACAGGTTGGTAAGTTAGTACTCTAAAAAAGAGGGAGCAAGGGCTTTAAGTGTGCCTCAAGCATTAGAGTGTATGCCTTATAAGTGTGAAGCCCTGAATTCAAATCTCAGTACTGTAAAATAAAAGAGAATGCCAGTATAAGGGCACCAAGTAGCTAAAGTTACTAACTTCTGACTAAGCTGTTAAAAATGCAAATCCACCTCAGGCATGTGTGAGCACAGACCTAAACCTACTCCATCCTGTCCACCAGCCTGAGTTTTGTGGGGGTTTTTTTGTTTGTTTTTTTTTCCTGTCTGGACCTGAAATGCTTCCTTCAAGATTCCCTCATGAGGGCCACCTCACATGCAAAACAAAGGTATGGAAGGCCAAGAGCAAATTGGCAAGTCTTGCCTGAGCTGCTAGACAGTAGCCAACTGCCAATCAGCCTCCCCATTCAGACCAGATAAACAAGCCTAGAAATTAGTAAGATGAAGGAGCTAGTTTTAGCCTTAAGAGCTACTACACAGGCCAGCTCAGGGAGCACAGGAGCAAATTCATCTAATTCCCAAGAAATCTTGTGGCTAATCAGGCCTGAAACTGACCCCTGGACAAAATCTTCAGCTAAGTAGACTGATTGAAAGCTCATAGACTGGCCCAGTAGGGGAGGGGTAAAGCTACTCAGCTCAGTGCCTATATTCAAAGGAAAAGTAAATAGACTACCACATAGGCCAACTCATTACACAGGAGCAAACTCATCTGACCCCAAGAAATCTTGCAGCTAAGCAGGCTGAATGTGACCTCAACCCCTCAGAAAACCTTTGGCTAAATGACTGATTGAAAGTTCCCAGACCAGCTGGTAGGGGTTGGCTAAAGTCACTCAGTCCAGTGTCTCTATTCAAAGGATGTTTGGCATCTGGGTCTCTATCCCAAAATAAGGAGGGTGCCTGGTGTGCTGGCCAGCTAGGGTCCTTAACTTATCGCACAGACCAGCAGAGGAGTGACAGTAGTTATCCACCCCTCACTCACCCAAAAAACTTGAAACTACAGACCTAGGTGGGAAAGGGGGAAAAAACTTGTGGATAAGCCAGAACAGCCATTGAAGTTCCTGAACAGGGAAAAGTGCAGGCTCCAAAAGCAACAGAGTGATTTCTAACTCACTAGCTGTGCTTGGAGAACCCATAACCAGCCCACAACAGCTACATCACATATCTGAAACTGCCCCCATCTCAATCCAAACATCTGCCCTAATCCAGAGCCTTCCATACGCACATGGTCCAGGTTATACCTCAGCAATCCAGGGCCCTGAGGGGACATGTAAGTAAATACAACAAGAGAACTGCAAACAAAAACCTGAGGACCAGAGATTGGAGGAGAACATTCAGTGTACTGATGAAGCACAGAAGATACTAACTCTTCTCAACAAGGAAAAAATACTGACCTTTAAAAAAAATATTTTTAAGTTTTAATTTGCTTATTCCTCTTATATTGTCAATTTTTTCTCTTTGCTTTTTCATTTCTGTTCTTTTAAATTTTTTTCTTATCCCTTTTTTTCACTTTCATATCTTTTGTTTATAAAACATTCAACTGGTAGTTTATTCTGCCTCCTTATTATATTAGTCTCAACCTTTCTATCCTTTCACAATCCCTGGAGATGGCATCCTTCTTCACAACAATTGAACTATATCTGCATGTGCTGGGATTTGTTTACCTGCAGCTCTCCCACTTCACTTCCCTTCTCACCATTTTCCTTCTTCCTTGTCTATACCCCTTTTTTCATTTTGCTACCTAAGTTTTAATGCCTATGCACAAAAAAAAGCTTTATTTTTCTAACTCCCAACTGTACTATACAAGAATGCTAGTTCCTTCATACAACATGATCAGTTATATAGATAATACCACCAATGATATTCTACTTCATGTAAATATCTGGTTTGATGTTGAATTGGTGAATGTGTTATTACTAAGTTATAGCCCCAGGCCAGTGGTCAAAAATGGCACAACTTAGCCACTAACCAGACCTGCCAGAACATAGAAAATAATTTATGGAAAACACTAAAAAAGTGACTAAACTTCCTGAACTAACTAATTGACTACAGATGACCAAATGTCAAAGTACAGGAATAAAAAATAGGAAAAAGCAGGGGAATATAAATCCTCAAAAGGTCAACAATCACACAATGAAGAATCTGAAGGATAATGAAGGAGATGAAATCTCAGTTTCTGAGCTCAAAATAATATTAATAATAATAATAATTAATGAGATAAAAAAAGACATGCAAAAATAAGTCAATGAAATCGAGAGAATATGAATAAATAGCTAAATGAATTCAATGAGAATGCAAATAAACATCTAGATTAACTCAAAGAAGATATAAACAAGTGAAAGAACCCGAGGATACAAATAAACAGCTAAATGAAATCAGAAAGACAATGCAAGACATGAAAAAGGAGTCCAATAAGGATATAGAAAGCCACAAAAAAATTGAAGCTCTAGAAATAAAAACCTACTTAAGTCAAATTTAAAAAATCAGTTGAAAGCCTCTTCACAAGACTGACTCAAGTGAAAGACAGAATTTCAGGGTTTCAGGACAAAGTAGACATACTAGAAAAAAAACAGATTAATAAATAGAAAAAAAAAGAATAAAGTAATATGAGTGGAATGTGCAAGAACTCTATGACTCCATTAAAAAACCAAACCTACAAATCATGGGCATTAAAGAAAGAAGAGGTACAAACTAAATGCATAGGAAACATATTCAACTTTTTTTCCCCCAACATTTGAGAAAGAAATGCCCATCCAGGTAGAGGAGACCTCTAAGACTCTAAATAGACATGATCAAAATAAAACTATAATATGCTCTCTACAGCATACTATAGTTAAAACATTAAGTACAGAGAACAAGGAAAGAATATTGAAATATGAAAGAGAGAAATACCAAGACACCTATAAAAGCGAATCTACCAGAATCACAGCAAATTGTTGAACAGAAACCTTAAAAGCCAGGTGGGCATGGAATGAGGTATTTCAAGCACTGAAGGAAAATAATTTCAAACTTAAATTACTCTACCCAGCAAAGTTATCATTCATAGTTGAAAGAGAAATAAAAGCCTTCCATGATAAACAGAAACTAAAGCAATTTCTGGCTACTAAACCAGCACTCCAGAAGATATCCAAAAGAATACTACACACAGAAGGTGAAGATAAATGTAGCCATGAAAGTATGAAAATAAATAAATCTCACTAGATGAATAAATCAGAAAATAAACAGTAGAAAAGAATCAAATGCTAAAAATAAAAATTTAACACAATTTAAAAAACAAAAATATGCCAGGAATTATCACATACCTTCTAATATTAACACTGACTGTCAATGGTCTCAATTCTCCAATCAAAAGACATACATTGATGAGCTGGATTAAGCAAAACTCAATAATTTGTTACCCATAAGAAATGCATCTCATTGACCATAACAAACATTGGCTTAAGGTGAAAGGGTGAGAAAAGATTTTCTAAGCAAACATACCCTGAAAATAGGCAAGAATAGTTACATCTGACAAAGTAGACTTCAAACCTAAATTTGTCAGAAGTGACAAAGAAGGTCACTCCAAACTAATGAAAGGAACAACAGATCAAGAAGAAATAACAATTAACTTATACACACCTAACGTCAGTGCACCCAATTTCATTACACAAACACTATAGGACTTAAAATCACAATAATAATGGGAGACTTCAGTGCCCATTTATCACCAATAGGTAAGTCATCCAGTCAAAGAAATCAACAAAGAAACCTCAGAATTAAATGACACCATAAACCAAATGGACTTAACAGACATCTACAGACTGTTATATCCACAAGAGCACAATACAACATTTTTGTCAGCAGCCCATAGAATTTATTCTGAAATAGATCACATTTTAGAACATAAAGCAAGTCTTAACAAATATAAGGTAGTTAAAATAATTCCCTGTATCATACCAGACTGTAATGGAATGAAACTAGAACTCAACAACAAAAGAAACTACAGAAAATATTCAAACACATAGAGACGGCTCTATACATTATTAAATGACCAGTGGGTCATTGAAGAAAAAAGGAGGGAATTTAAAAGCTCCTAGAATCTAATGAAAATGAAAATACAACCTAACAGAACCTATGGGATATAGCAAAAGCAGCGCTAAGGGATAATTTTATAGCTACAAGTACTCACATTAAAAAAAAAAAAAACAGAGATCTCAAATAAACGGCCTAATGGTGCATCTCAAACTCCTAGAAAAACAAGGATTAAGCTAAGCCCAAAATTAGCAGAAGGAAAGACATAATAAAAATTGTGGAGATATATAAAGGAAATGCAAATCAAAACCACACTAAGAGTCCACCTTACCCCTGTTAGAATAGCCAACATCAAAAACACCACCCACATGTGTTGGCAAGAATGTGGGGAAAATGGAACCCTCGTACACTGCTGATGGGAATGCAAGCTAGTGCAACCACTCTAAAAAAAATTTGGAGGCTTCTTAAAAATCTAAACATAGATCTGCCATATGATCCAGCAATCCCACTCCTGGGGATATACCCAAAGGAATGCGACACAGGTTACTCCAAAGCTCCTGCACACCCATGTTTATTGCAGCGCTATTCACAATAGCCAAGTATGGAAACAACCAAGATGCCCCACTACTGACGAATGGATCAAGAAAATGTGGTATTTACACACAATGGAATTTTATACACAATGGAATTTTACTCAGCCATGAAGAAAAATGAAATCTTATCATTTGCAAGTAAATGAATGGATCTGGAGAACATCATTCTAAGCGAGGTTAGCCATACTCAGAAGACCAAAAATCGTATGTTCTCCCTCATATGCAGACTTTAGATCTAGGGCAAACACAACAATGTTGTAGGACTTGGGTTACAAGGGGAGAACATATACGGGAGGTACAGGGTTAGATAGAAAACCCAAAACATGAAGCATTTGATGTCCCCACTCCAGAGGAATTAACACAGAAACCTTAAAGCAACAGGGGTCAACATGAGAAGGGGATCAGGAACCAGTGTGAAGACCAGTTAGAGATGAATCAACTTAGGATGTAACACATTTGTACATGAAAACAATGCTAGGAATCTCTCTGTATAGCTGTCCTTATCTCAACTAGCAAAAATGCTATGTCTTTCTTGTTATTGCTTATTTCTACTCTTCAATGGAACTGGAGAAAAGTTCAGAACAGGTTCTGCCTGGAAGGGAGGTGAGAGGAGGGGAGAACGTGGGGATGGGGGCAGGAGGGAGAAATGATCCAAACAATGTATGCACATGTGAATAAATGAATTTTAAAAATTAGGGCTATAATTAATGAAATAGAGACCAAAAAAACTAAAAAAAAGCTAGTTCTTCAGAAAGATAAATAAACTGATAAATCCTTAACCAATCTTACTAGAAGGAGAAGGGAAAAGACTCCAATACATAAAATTAGAGGTGAAAACAAAGACATCACGACAAATACCAATGAAGTCCAGAGGATTATTTAGAGAATACTTTGAGAACTTTATTCAAATGAGCTAGAAAAATCTAGAAATGGATCAATTTCTAGATGCATTTAACCAACAAAAATTGAACCAAGAGGATATAAACCACCTAAATAAATTTATAGCAAGCAATGTAATTTAAGCAATAATAGTCTCCCAACAATGACAAGCCCAGGACCACATGGATTCATTGCCAAATTCTACCAACGTTTAAAGAAGAATACCAATACTCCTCAAACTTTTGCATGCAATAGAAAGAGAAGGAACACTACCAAACTCATGGCCCAGTATTACGTTCATTCCAAAATTGAACAAGGGCACAACAAAGAAAGAATTATAGGCTAATCTCTTTAATGAACATAGATGCAGAAATTGTCAATAAGATACTGGAAAACCAAATTCAAAAACACATCAAAAAGATTATACACTGTGATCAAGTCAGTTTCATTCCAGGGATGCAGGGATGGTTCAAAATACACAAATCAATAAATATAATACAGTATATAAACAGAAGTAAGGACAAAAATTACATGATCATCTGAATAGATACAGAAAAAGCCTTTAAAAAAACTCAAATCCTTTCATGAGAAAAGCTCTGAAGAAACTAGGAATAGAAAGATTGTACCTCAACATAATAATATATATGAAAAACTGATAGCCAACATCATACTAAATGAGGAAAAACTAAAACCATTTCCTCCAAAGTCAGGAATGAGACAAAGGTGTCCACTCTCCTCACTCTTATTTAATATAGTTTTGGAATTCCTAGCTAGAGTAATAAAACAACAAGAAGAAATAAAAAGGATTAAAATAGGGAATGAAGAAGTAAAATTATCCCTATTTGCAAATGATATGATCTTATTTGCAGATGATTTGATCTTATACATTAAAGACCCTAAAAACTCCACCAAAATATTCTTACATATCATAAACACTTTCAGCAAAGTAGCAGGATACAAAATCAATATACAAAAATCAGTAGCTTTTTTATATATCAATAATGAACAGACTAAGAAAGAAATCACAAAATAATCCCATTTACAATAGCCTCAAAAAAATACCTAGGAATAAATTTAATGAAGGAAGTAAAAGACCTCTACCATAAAAATTATAAATCACTGAAGGAAGAAATTGAAGGAGAAATCAGAAGATGGAAAGGTCTCCCATGCTCGTGGATTGGCAGAATCAATATCATGAAAATGGCTATACTACAAAAGCAATCTATATGTTCAATGCAATCCATCAAATTTACAATGACATTCTTCACAGAGATAGAAAACTCAATCCTACAGTTCATATGGAAACACAAAAGACCTTAAATAGCTAAAGAATCCTGACAGCAACACTGGAGGTATCACAATACCTGACTTCCAACTATACTACAGAGCCATAACAATAAAAAACAGCATGGTACTGGCACAAAACAAACAAACATGAAGACCAATGGAGTAGAATAGAAGACCCAGACATAAATCCACACAGCTACAGCCATCTGATTTTTGACAAAGGAGCCCAAAACATACTTTGGAGAAAAGACGACCTCTTCTACAAATGATTCTGAGAAAACTGGATATCTACATGTAGGAGACTGAAACTAGATTCTTGTCTTTCACCCTGTACTAGTATAATTCAAAGTCAATCAAAGATCTTAATGTCAGACATGACACTTAGAAACTACTACAAGAAAAATAGGGAAAACACTGAAACATACGGGCATAGGCAATAACCTCCTAAATAGAATTCTAATGGCTCAACAACTAAGAGAAAGAATTGAAAAATGAGACTTCACAAAATTTAAAAGCTTCTGCACAAGCAAAGGAAACAAGTACCAAGCTGAAGAGACAGCCTACAGAATGGGAGAAAATCTTTGCCAGCTATAAATCTGACAAGACATTAATAACCAGAGTTTTCAGGGAGCTCAAAATGAAGAAATGGGCAAATGAACTGAACAGTTTTCAAAGGAAGAAGTACAAATAGCCAATTAATGCATGGATAAATGCTCAACATCCCTGGCCATAAAAGAAATGCAAATCAAAACTACATTAAGATTTCACCTCACTCTAGTCAGAATGGTTATCATCAAGAACACAAACAACAGCAAATGTTGACAAGGTTGTGGGGGTGGGAAGGCACCCTTATACATTATTTGTAGAAATGTAGATTAGTACAGCCACTATGGAAATCAATATGGAGATCCTCAAAAAACTAAAAATAAAACTGTCACACAATCCATGGATTCCACTCCTGGGCATATAACCAAATGAATGTAAGTCTGGACACAGTGGAGACACTTGCACACCCATATTTATTGCAGTACTATTCACATGAACCAAG
Organism: Castor canadensis; assembly: GCF_047511655.1. Lineage (NCBI taxonomy): Eukaryota > Metazoa > Chordata > Mammalia > Rodentia > Castoridae > Castor > Castor canadensis. The sequence continues at coordinate 65,299,109 of NC_133398.1, forward strand.
CTATGGAAACAGCCTAGATGCCCTACAGCTGATGAATAGATTAAGAATATGTGCTATACATATATATGTATGTGTATATATATATATGTATGTATGTATATACATATATAATGGAATATTATTCAGCCATAAAAAAGAATGAAATTATGTTGTTTTCAGGTAAATGATTGGAACTGGAGGAGAGCATCATGTTAAATAGGCCAGATTCAGAAAAACAAATACTGCATATTTTCTCTTATATGTAGAAGATAGAGCCAAAAGATAAGCACACAAATACAAATATGATCATATACATATATATACTATATATATACATATATATAACATGTTTGTTATACTGGGACTGTTTGAAGGGACTATAGAGAGGAGGAAAAGGAAAAGAGAATAATAGAGAACAAATAATATCAAAATACAGTGCATCTGTGTAGGAATATGGCATAAAGAAATGCACTGAAAGTTGTTGAATAATAGGAGGTAGGGTAGAAAGGGTAAGGGAGAATAATAGAGGGGGTTAATCTGATTAAAGTACAATATATTCATAGGTGAAATACCATGGTGAAATCTCTTTGATTAATGAATATACACTTAAGAAATGAAGGACAGGAACTTAAAACCAGCCCTGTTTGGGGGTATGTACTAGTGGGAGAGGTGAGGGTGAATGAAGAGGGTAAAGGAGGATGAATGTGGTCAATGTACTTTATATACTTGTGTGAGATTGGAACAATGAAACTTGTTGCATTCATTTTAAGTGGGGGGGGGGAATGAAGAAGAGTGATGGTATGGGGTGAACCTAACCAAGGTTATATATAAGCATATATATAATTATATAAGCATATATGGATTTATATATGGAAATGTCACAATGAAACCCCTGTACAACTAATATATGCTAATAAAAATGATTTTTTAAAAAACCCCACACATCTATGGTCATTTGATTTCTAACAAAGCTACAAGAAGACACAATAAGGAAAAGACAATGTCTTAAATAAATGATATTGAGGCAACTGTATATTCACATACAGAAGAATGAAAATAGACCCTTTTCTCATCCTTATATAAGAAACAACTCAAAATTGATTAAAGATTTAAATGTAAAACCTGAAACTATAACGCTACTAGAAGAAAGCATAAGGAAAAGTCTCCATGATGTTAGACTAGTCAGAGATTTCTTAAATATAATCCCAAGAGCACAGGCAATGAAAAAAAAATGGAATTGCACAAAACTAAAAAACTTCTGCATAGCAAAGGAAAGAATTAATAAAGAGACAACCCACAGGCTGGGACAAGATATATGCAAATCATACAAAATATTCTAATATCCAAAATATACAAGGAGCTCAAACTACTCAATTACAAGAAAACAAATACCCCTATTAAAATGGGTGAAGGACTTGAACAAACATTTCTCAAAAGAATGCATACAAATGGTTTACAAATATGTGAAAAACTATCATCTGTAATCATCATAGAAATGCAAATAAGCCATAATGAGCTAGCTACTCAGGAGGCAGAGATCAGGAGAATTGCAGTTCAAAACCAACTCCTGGCAAATAGTTCGTGAGACTCTATCTCAATAAAAACCCATCACAAAAAAGTGCTGGTGGAGTAGCTCAAGGTGAAGTCCCTAAGTTCAAACCCCAGTACTGCAAAAAAATAAGAGAGAGAGAGACAGATCTTGGTGATTTATTAAATATGAAAAAGGAGTGAGAAAGAAAGGGAGAGAAGGACATGTAGATTTTCATCTTCAACAAATAATAATGCTAGTCTTTAAAGACAAAAATTAAATCACTCTCACAGGAGGGAAAAGCTTATGAGATTTGTTTAGACCTGTTGAGATACAATTGGCTATAAATAGTCCAGTGGAAATGTAGCATAAACTGTTGGCAATATGCATCCAAGGTGAGAAGAAGCTGAAGACACTGAAATAGGAGACATTTCTGTATACTTGGTGATGGAAACCAAAAGAGTAAATGAAATGACCTCTGACTCTTCTATTCCTCAGTTTACTTCTCAGTCTCCCAGGCACATGAATAGACAGAGTGGCACTGTCCTAGAGTGAACACCATGTGGTACTGATCCATGACATTCCCATGGTTACATATGCATTATTCACGAATACACAGAGTGGTATGATAAGCTATGTGCCTTAGAAAGGTCGCATGATGGAAGAGTGAAAAACAGGAAGCTATAATTATTATTCTAGCCATCTATGTGAGTAAGAATGAAACTTCATCTGATTAGGACAGTGGCATGAAAAATGAAGAAATAGATTTGGGGAAATACTTGGGTGAATTTTAATTACTCTTTTAAGTCGGAAGGAAAATAGGCTCAAACAGATTATATCAAGTGGTGGATTGTAAAGACAAATGAAGAAATAATAAACATGAAACAGTATTTTCAGTGGAGAAATAGATAATCATCAGGATGTGACACAACTCATGCAATCTCCTATCATTTCAGTTTGCTCAGAATTTCTGGCTACGCAAGACTTCACTGACTAATAGCTTTTACTTTCAATTTTTTCTGCACTATTGTTTCTGTCTTTCTGTACCATCTGTGTACCTCTCTATATGTCTTGCATGCAAATTTCCTGAGAGACTATGGTTGAATAAACCATTAGCCAATATAGGACAGCATTGTTAAAAAGAAAGCTTTTATGCCTTTTCATGGGTTTCCATCCTTCTGTGGAGTATTTGTGTGTTATCAATATAAACATAATCTGTCAAAGTTCAAAATAAAAGCTTGGTATGCTTAGATTGTTGCCAAGTGAAGCCAATGATTGTCTAACTTTTGAGAAGCCAAACAGAGAATGATGAATTTCTTAGTCTCTACCCCAATCTTGTAGTCTTTGAAAATCAGTTTAGAAATAGGCCAAGATTGACTTTATCTCTCAGAGTAAACTCTAAACAGGCCCATAGAATGTATGAAACAGTATGCAAATTTATCAATTTTCAATGAGAATTTTTAAATTATAGGGACCTCCATGTTACTTATAAATTCTCATTCAATGGGGAGACTCACAACTTCATTTCATATAAGAGAAAAGGGAAGGACAAAGTCCCCAAAGGGTGCGCCAACTGAGATTGCCCATTTCATCTTCTTCAAGTTTTTTGGATAACCCACACCTAAACACTTCCTCTTACATTGCATCAAACAGAACTGGGTCACAAGGTCATATTAATCTACCAAGTAGGCTGAGAAATATAGGTTTGGGCTGCACACATTGCCACCCACAAATACATTGTCATTCTCCTTAGAAATAGGGAAGAATGAATATCAGGTAAACAGCCTGTCATCAGCATCTTCACAAAAAGTAAACCAAAAAGTAGAGGGCATGGGATCCAGTTTGAAATCCAACACAGGAAGAAAGTAGGTATTTTCCAGGTTGACAGTGAAGAGAAGTCCTAGAGGGAAAATTGTGCAGAAAGTCAGAGAAAAAGGTATAGCCTAGGCAAAAAAAAAAAAAAAACCCTAGAAGCAAAATGGAAGCACATATCCAGTGTTTGTTCATTCTGACAGTAGATACTCAGCTCTATGGAAATTTGGGACTAATTAATGAAAAGAATGGAACATTAAGCAAATGAAAACTAAAACAATTGTTGCTACAAGAAAAACAATCATTTTAAAAATTATAAAATTCTGTCGGGAGCATTCTATAACTATTGTAGTAGTGGTATATGTTTTTTTTAACCTCTAAATCCTCACATAAAAACAGAGCAACTAGGTAGTAAACCAAAAAACTCTTGAACATCATTTACAACAGAACTAGGTGACAAATTATACTCAAACTCTAAAATACAAATAGTTATAAAACTCTCAGAGGAAAACACAGGGGAAAAATTTTGCAGTCTTGGGGAAGGCAAAGGTTTATTAGGATATAAAAGTCATGAACTATAAAAGAACAAACTGATACAATAAAAATATCTTACTCTTCAAAAGACACTAATAAGAAAAGGCAACCTAAGGAAAGGGAGAAAACATATACAATACCTATAAACTGATAAAGGACTTATATCTGAAAAGAACTCTTATAATTCAATGAAAAGAAAACAAGTAATGTAATTTTTTTGGCAGTACTGGGATTTGAAATCAGGACTTTGTTCTTGTTCCACAGGTGCTTTACAGCTTAAGCCACACTCCCAGCTCCAACTTAATTTTTTAGTTGGCAAAATATTTTAACAAATACTTGACAGAAAAAAATACAAAAATGGTCCTCTACCCATAAGCACATGGAAAGATATTCAACATTACCATGAAAATTAAACCCTAATAATATATGATACATCCATTAGAATGGCTAAAATTTAAAAGTCTTAAAAATGCTACTGAACTTAGGTCTGGAAAGTCATCCCATGGAAAACTAATGTCTGAAAATTGAGTATATGGGGAAAAGAAAGACTTTATTCAGTGGCCAAAGAATGGAGAAGTGGGAGATTTTGCTTACAATCACTCTCTCGATTCCAAGGAGCTGAGGGTTGTGAATATAAGATAGGAACAAGGAAGGAGAAAGACAGGCTAATTAAGGAGAGGGATATTCATCTCATCTCTGGGAATAGGCAGAGGTTGTTCAGGAGCTTGGATGCTATTTGTCTGACACTTCTGGTCATGGCAGCTGGTAGGTAGTCTGCATGGCAACAGAGAAACTAGGTAAGTTCACTCTGCATTAGTTCTAACAAAACATTCCTCAGTGACCAACATGTCTACACGCAGAACTGAGTAGAATTTGGGAGTACTGGGGTTTAAGCACAGGACTTCATGCTTGCTAGGCTTGTGCTCCTCTGCTGAGTTATACTTCCAGCCCCTGAGCTGAGTTATACTTCCAGCCCCTGAGCTGAGTAGAATCTGACCCAAGATTTAAGGCAGCAAAGGAGACACACACAATATAAAGACAGAGATGCCAACCTCTTCATCCCGTTCCAGTCATCCATCAGACATTTGTAGGTACAAGAGTCAGTGTTTTCAGCAAAAGTGGCTTCAAATCCCTGAAAAGTAACCTACACAACCCTCATCATCATAATCTACCCTGAAAAGGTGTTGCCTACAGCAAAGCTAGTGGGAAGCTAATATTATCAAGCTGTGAGACTTCCAAATTAGTATTCTTAAGTCAACTAAGAAAATGAAAACTAATCTATAGTGACAGAAAGCAGTATTTGCCTAGGCCAGGCGGAGATGGAGTAATAGGGACATGAAAAAAAAACTTTTCGGAGTTAATTTAGGCACTGACTTAAAGTGCTTTGCACCTTAAAATTTGTACCGAATTGTCATATCTCATAGAAAGGTACATTTTAGGTGAGGTTAGTTTGTTGTGTAAATTATTTCTTAATATGATGGTTAATTTTATGTGTCAACATGATTGGGCCATGGGGTGCCCAGACATTTGGTCAAACATTATTCTGGGTGCTTCTGTGAGGTAGTTTTTGAATGCAATTAATATTTAAGTTAGCAGACTAAGAAAAGCAGATTGCCCTCCCTAATGGAATGGGCCACACCCAACCAGTTGAAGGCCTGAACAAAAAAACTGACCCTCCCCCAAGTAAGGAATAATTCTTTCCTGTATGATTGCCCTGGAACTGGGACATCACCTTTTTTCCTATATTCAGGTTCAAACTGAAAACATCAGCCTTTTCTGGTGCTTGTGGCCTGCCAACCTGCAGACAGGAACTGTACCATAATCTTCTTCGTTCTCAGACGTTCAGACTCAGACTACAACTAAACCATCAGCTGTCTAGGTCTCCAGTTTACCAACTGGTCCTGCAGATTTTAGGACTTCATTGCCTCCATAATCACATGAGCCAATTATTCATAATAAATCTCTTAAGTAATTATAGACGCATATATATGTATAGATATATGTGTGTTATTTGTATTTCCTATTGTGTATGTTCATCTGGATAACCCTACTTAACATACTCAATATACACCATAAGTAAAAAAGCAAATACATTTTAAAATACATGTTTTTTTTAAATTATCAGGATTTGTTAAGTTCCTAAGCAGTCTTCCGCCTGTCTTCCTCACAAGTCATCTCTCACAAATGTTAACCTCATTATTGTATCTCCCCCAATACTAACCATGTTTTGAGCCAGGTGCCAGTGGTTCATGGCTATAATCCTAGCTACTCAGGAGGCAGAGATCAGGAGATCAAAAGCCAGCCCTGGGCAAATAGTTTGCCAGACACTTTCTCAAAAATACCCAACTCAGAAAAGGGTTGGTGGAGTGGTTCAAGTGTAGAGCACCTGCCTATCAAATGTGAAGCTCTGAGTTCAAACCCTAGTACTACCAAAAAAAAGATACTAGACATCTTTTGGTTTCTAAAATATGCCATTCTTTCCCATTTCTAGCCCTTCTCAACCTCAATCCCTCTGAGATATTTTTCCTTCAATCTTTGCCTTTATAATTCCATTCTAAATGCTATGTCTTCAGTGAGGCCTTTTCTAAACCCTAGACCAGGGAAGGTCTAGGGACCTACTGCTTATATATTCCCAGCCTTTTGCTATTTGAGTTTATTCTCAAGTATCCATTTATTGTTTTTCTATGAGACTTTTAGCTTCACAAATATAGGGACTATGTATGTTTTGTTTACCAATACATCTTCCATGTCTAACGAAGTGCCTAATCTTAATACATTCTCATTATCCATTTGTTGGGTTTTTTTATTGGTTAACTTGTATTTAAGTCTGAAAGGACAGCCTCACTTTTTTTTTCATGTACCACTTGTACATGAAAAAAAAAATCTAAAATTTCTGATTTCACCAGGTAGGGGATATGTAATATCATTCATTAAGATGGAAGAGACAAGAAACTCTTCTCATTGGGAATCTAGAAATGTGGCGATGTGGGTAACAGTGAGTTAGTTCTGTACAGATTGAGTTTGTAGTAGATGTGGAGCCTTTGTAGAAATATTTGTTGGGCAGCTGAGTTACCAGTACATGTAGTTCAGATAAAGGGAGAATATAGACAGTGAAAAGAGAAAGCCAGACCAAGTTAGAGTCCTTAGAGATATTACTGTTCAAGAAAAAAAGAATAAGAAGAATACAGAAAGCAATGTTGAGAGAGAGCAATCACAAATGTAGAAGGAAAACTAGAAGGATCAGGTCATGAAAGTCAACAAAGGAAAGAGTCCAAAGACAGATCTGTGTCAAGTGCACAGGGAAGTAGGCAAGGAGGAACTGCAAAGCATCCACTGGATTTCACAATTAGGATACCCTGAGTAGGTTTGAAATTCATGTTATAATCTGCCAGAGCCTGTAGGCTCAGATATTCATGCCTTAGCACCATGACTAAAATTCCTATGGGCTACTAAGGAACCCTATCCACAGATCCCATGTTCCTTTTTTTCCTAATCTAATTAAAATTTGGAATATGAAGGCTTTGTTTTGATTTATTACACTACTTGTATTCTGAGTTCCAGAAACTAAGCTGTCAAACTGTTCTTCCCTAGTGTTCCTTGTTGAGACTTAAATTTGAATAGATTTTATATTTCCCTATCCATAATGCACACTGTGAGATAATACCAAAATAATAGCTTAGAGCCCATACTCTCTCCTAGAAAATATAATGAATAGCATGCTACAGGCCCTAGAAGTCTAAATGAAAAAGACTCATCATCTTTGTTTAACTCAATATTACCCAAATTATTTGTGTCTATAATTATTTTATTTGTTGTCATCTTGTTTTATTTAACAAGAAAATAACAACTCCTGGGGTAACTGTTCCCTGGAATGTCCTTTATGCCCTCTGAGGGCAACAGGGACCACTGAAAAAATTAAGAACAAAGAGGGGGCAGAGGTAGGCAACTATCTTCATCTTCAGGGATTGGAAAGCCTGTGTTAACACTAGAAGGGAGTAATGAGGATCTGACTCAATGTGAGTCTTAGTAGAAAGAAGAGAGGTGAATTGGGTCTGGTTAGGTTGAGGAAAGAAGAGAATAATAAAGATAGAAGAGAAGGTGAGTTTGAAGCTGACACCACGATTTCCTGTCTGGGCACCTATGTGTATAGTGGAGATCTTGGAAGAGGAGATCTTGAAAACTTGGTAATGTTTCTGAGAAGAAAAACAAAATTAGCCAAGATATGATGCATAGCTCTGTATAAGTTGAAAAGTCATGTTGTGTAGGTAGACTCAAAAGGGAATGCAGCATTTATGGGGATAGTGTAGATTGAGGATGATTTTATCATATCCAGGTGTTATGATTTGAAAATGATTTGTCCCCTCTGAAACTCATGTTGCAATTTGATCCTCTTGTAACACTGTTGTGCAATGATAGGTCACAAAGCACTGCCCCCGGGAATTAATTAATGCAGCTCTTGCTGGACTTGATTAATTACTGTGAGAGCAGATTATTATAAAGCAAGGCTGTCCATCTTTTATCTCTTCATCATGTGCCAACCTGACCTTCTACTTTCACACCCTGTTATGATACTGCATAGGACTCTTGCCATGAAAGTCTTCCAGAACCAGGAGCTAAGTAAACTTCTTTCCTTTATAAATTAGCCAGCCTCAGTTATTCCATTATAGCATTGGAAAATAGATTTAGATACCAAGACTAAATCTATTGTCCCAATTGATGAGTGTTCCTTTGCAAAGGGGAAGTTATGGCTCCAAAAGAACAGCCATCAGGAATAAAATTCCCAAGTCAGAATGTGACTATAGAAAGTTAAGTAAATGACAGAAAATCTGAGCCACCATTCTATTTGGGAACTCCTAGCAGCCAATCTTGTCATTATGTTATTGACATTCACATCATTTGACACCTGTTATTACAAAGCACACTGGACTAGTTGATGGCCTTTCTGAGATAGAAAGGAAACAATCAATTCTAATCAACTGGTAAGGATCTTTACCTTTAAAAATTATTTTTAAAAGGTGCAGGACTAGAGGAGAGGGAATTTAGGACCAAGGTAAATTGAAAAGATATTTACTCATGACCATTTGAAGGCAACACAAGCAAATCAGAAAGTCATAACTGCTAAGAAAATCTAATAAAACTTAAAAAAATAGTATCCACAATCAGTCCAAAGTGTAAGTCAGCATGACGTCAAGTCAATAGCCAGAAGAATCAGAAAGTAGAAAGCAAGAGGATTAAAAAGGATGCAAGAGTCCTTAGTTTAGGACTAAGTTTTTGAATGTTGGGTGAGGTGAGAATTTCCCTTTTATGCATTGCTCACCGTAATTGTTGAGGTCTTTCATGGATTAATGGAATTGTGGGTGTTCACTGAGAGTAACGAGAAAGTGAAAGAACTGAAAGCTGTTGAATTATAGGGGAGGTGGAGGAGATAGAGAAAGAGAGAGTAATAGAGGGAGTTGATCTGATTAAAGAACAATATAGGCATTTGTGAAATACCATGATAAAATCCCTTTAAACAATTAATATACAGTTAAAAAGTGAAGGACAGGAACGTAAATCAGGTCTGTTCAGGGTGGGTACAAGTGAGAGGCAGGGGGGAGAACGGAAAGGGTGAAGGAGGGCAAATACGGTCAATGTACTTCATATCCCTGTATGCAAATAGAATAAAATTGATTGAAATTGTTTTAAGGGGGGGGTGATACGGGAGAATGATGAAGAGGGTGTATCTAATCAAGGTACATTTTCAGTTCATATGGAAATGTCACAATGAAGCTCCCCGTACAACTGATATATGCTAATAAAATGTTTCTATAAACACAAAGAATGTTTACTTGGAAGTGTAGGTGAGGAGGTTGTGCCTGATGAGTCCCTCAGCTGAAAGGGCAGTGAGAAGAATGAAAAGGACAACCAAGAAGTCAAGTAGATTAGACCTTCTTGGTACATTGAAAAGAACGGATTTCCATATTTCAGTCTGCCTTGTTCTGAAGTTTCTTTTAGAAGCAGTCTTAACTTTGATATAAAGAGACAGGAAGAGAGAAAGAGAAGGAAACCATTGTCCAGGCTTGAATCTTAGAAAGGTAAGTGAAACCCTGCATTGATACAACTCCGTTTCAGATCGTCTTACAATTTTCTGAGGGCTGCACCATTTTGTCTTGGGAAAAAAAAAAGCAGATGGTAAACCTGTGAGCCATAACTCTCACCTGAAAAATGTCAGGCTTTAGAAATAATCATGGCTGCTCTTTGTCTGAGGGTAGAAGCCCTAAGTTTTGGAGAAGGACACTATGTGGTAGGCTCCTGAATACATCTGTGGGAAGCCAGATATTCCATAGGACTCAAAGCCTGGCTTCTTGGCTTAAAGTCTGGCAGGAGTAAGTAACTGCTTGTGCTACAACTGACCCATCTGGTTTTTAGAGTAACATATTTCTCCATAAACCCAGGATCTTGTCACCCAATTGGAGTAGGAATGAAGTTACACATTCAAACTGGTACGTACATTTTGCCATCATTTCTGTTAGCCCCATTAATAGAAGCAAGACCCTACTGTCACACTTCCTGAATTCATTTTTTTAACTGATGTCCTTAAATATCTATCAAGGAGTTATTTTTAAAGGCAGAATCATGACTTTCCTACAAATACAAAATGAACATATGTCTAAGATTTTATTTATTTAACTTTTTATCAAGGAGCCAATAAGTTGCTACAATTAGTTCAAAGGAGAATTCAAAGACCCGTACACATACATATATAGACAATGAGGAAGCTGAAATGAATGGGAAAATGAAGCAAACTTGGCTGAGGATATAAAAATAAATTGTCCCTCTACTAGACAGAATTCATTTGCACATGATAAGTAAGAACCACTTGAATTGAGTCAATTGCCAAACTTTATAGTTATAAAATAGCTCACAATTAAAGGCACAAACCTTTTAGAATCAGATCAGATCCCTGGAAGGGAAGGTGCTAAGATGCTCAGAGATTACAATCTTTCACAATTTTTCCCTATGTGATCTACCTTTATATGATGTCCTACTGTTTCTACTTGGTTTTTAGAGTTGTGTCTTTGTTCCCATTGCCCCAAGTTTGGCCATTTCTGGAGCCAGCTGCCCCAGTTTTCTAAATTCTCTACAGGATTATAATTCTGTTAGTTTATCTTGTCTTGTCTTTTCTCTTTTCTTTTTCCTCCCCTCCCCTCACTTTCCCTTCCCTCCTCTCTGCTCCCCTTCCCTCGCCTTCCTTTTCCTTCCCTTCCCTTTTTCTTTTCTTTCTTTTTTTTTCTAATTCTTTTGCACATGCCATCCCCAACCCCATTTATTTTCTGGCTATATGACTGGTGACAATATCGCATAGCCTCATAGTAGGCTTTCTATAAACTAGCATTAGGAAACTTAGACTTAGAAAGACAGAAGACATGGTAATGGAACAAACCTACTAGAAATAAATAACCATGTAGTCTAAGAAGAGAGGCATGAGCAAAGGTCTGGGTGGAGTAAGTGGGGATTAGAAACGGACTAATAGGAGTAAATAAATAGGTCTGAGGGAGAGGGGAATAATGAACAGCAGACTAGTCGAAACAGAATAGCCCACTATGAAAAGGTCAAGAAGAATGCTATGGAGAAGATCCAGACATCCTGAGTTACAGAATTCTATGGTATTTCATTTGTCCACAGTCCAAACTAAACATAGAAAGTATATACTTCAGCACCTTAAGCTTCTGTTGAACAAGTTTTTGTAACATATTTTCTGCATCCTGGTCTTTAGGAATTCAGCAGAAATGTGGCTAAAGTATCAAATTACAATACTGTCTTCCATCAGGCATCCAACTTTCAGTTAAAACATCTGCTCTGGAATGGATTTCCTCTTTTCTCTTTCTTTGCAACTTCAGATTTTGAATGAACTGCAACTGAATATATAAGGCACCTCTCAAGAACATTGTGGGCAGAACAGGGCCCAAGATCACCTTAGAGGTTCTTGAAATTTCCAGAGCATCTGGAATTGAGCCAAAACTCCCAGCAACCTGATTTAGTAGAACTGCCACACAGGGTGCTACAGATCTTGTTGATTAGAGAGTTGGTCTTGCTAAGCCTCCTGACTATTTCTTTGTCAAGAGAACTAACCACTCCACAGGACTCGTAGATATTAAAAATGTCCACAATTGCAACTTGATCTTTGAGAAGGTCAGAGTTTCTATGAAGTCATTTTTTCTGTCCCTGTGAAATGACTGACCCATAGTTTGAGATTTGTGTCTTTGGCTACTTTCCCCTACTCAGGACAACTCTATGGCCATGTCAACAACAAGCTCTTCATGGGGTCAGTGAGGTCTTGCTGTTGACTACATCACAGCTAATCTTCTGACTGCCCAATCCTGCCTCCTTCCTTTCTACAACATTGTATTCCAAGTGTACTCCTGTGTCTCCATGTCAGTCTGCTTCCTGGGAAATGTCACATATGGTAAGTAGTATTTATTTGTCAGAATTAGGTTCAGACTACATGATCAACAACCAAACAATAATGATTTAAATAGAATAGAAATTTATTCCTTCCAGCTCAAAGCCTGCATCAGAGACCCAGAAGTAATATGGTACTCAGTGGTATTGTGCAGAGACCAGGTTCTTTCTACCTTCTTGTTACAGTCTAGATTTGACCTCTTTGTCAAGATAGTACTATCCACATTCTCAACAAGATAGAAGAAGGAACATGAAAAAACAAATAGCATACTTGGACTATCTCTTAAAAGATTGCCTCATGAGCTGAGGGAGTTTTGGGGAGGGCGGGGAAACCCACACATTCCTGGTGAGACTTCAGGCATTTACTGTGTATTCAATTGTTTAGTCTTCTTCATAAATGGTCATTCTTGGACTTTCTCTTTGAGTTCATGCTTACTAGGAGAGCTCCCCTGAGTGTCCACTCATTCTACCTTAGCCAAATTCTTCTTTAATATGCTTGCTTCTAGTTCCATTATCATGCCTCACACTTAACTCACTATCTCATTTAACTCACCTTTCAGGGATATGAAGAAACTCTCCATCTTTGCCATCAGAAACCAATGGAAATTCAGGAAAGCTGAACTCAGATTCATACTCTGAAAGGAGGCTGTGCCACAAAGATCTTTGTGGGGGTTCTGCAGTTGATGTATGAGCTCCCTCTAGAACTCTAAATGTAGAATGAGGGTATCTTTGTTCTGGCCAAAGCTCAAAGGGGAGACTATGCCACAGGACACTCTTTGCTCACTGCTCCTCATTCTGTCTCCCTTTTCTGCCACAATTCTTGGGAACCAGAAAGTGACATTCAGGTTTTCCATTTCCTCTAAGTCATAAGTTATATCCTCCAACTTTCAGACTCTTATCTCTTGGTAAACAATGTGTGGAAGAAAAAAATGTTCAGTTTGCCCATGAGAAATTTTAAATTACTTCTACTAATTGGTTTATAGATTTTTTTTGGCTTAAAGAAAAGTGCATTATCATTAATAGTTTTTTTCTTTTATTCAAAGACAATAGAGTATTATATTTGTATTGATACAGTAAATTGTAATTCCTACTTGCCCTTGTAAAATTAAAAATAGAAATGTCTTCTTTATGTTTTCTTGCAAAAATTAAAACATGAGGAAATTTCTGACTGCTAAGAAAGATCAATTTAAAGGATTTTCTTTTCTCTTGTGGTTAGGACATAAATGAAGGCTTTCATGTGCTAGAAAAAAAACAATTTCATTAATTTAAAAAAAATTAAATCCCATAAATACACATTTATAAAAACTGGGAAAATCTTTTGTCAGTGGACATAAGACAAATTTCTTTCTGGTTTTTTTTTTCTTTTCTTTTCTTTTTTTGGTGATACTGGAGTTTGAAATCAGGGCCTTATTCTTCCTAGACAATCACTTTACCATTTGAGTCGTGCCCCCAGTCCTTTGTGCTTTTTGTTTATTTGTCAGATAAGGTCTCTAACTTTTGCCAGGGGCCAGCCTCAGACTTAAATCCTCCTGCCTATACCTCCTGAGTAGTTGAGATTACAGGCATGTACCATCATGCCTGGTCATAAAAGAGATTTCTTAAAACAAATATCTTCAAGTGAACCCCATTAACAAAAAGTAAGCTAAATCTTCTCTAAAAATGCTAAAGAGAGTCTTTTGTTTTTCCTAACACCTGGTTCTTTACTGACTGTTACTAATCTCTTTACCCCAGACTCACCCCCAAAGAAAAGGCCAGAAACATGTAAGTTTCACAAAAGCTATTTTTGATCTGAGAGAAATATATTGCAAAGTCTTTTTCTCACAAATTGGACACTGAGTAACATGACTTAATATTACGCCTTTCTCTGGTTTATTCATTTCGTGTGCCCCACACCCTTTTTGCATCACTCTTCCTTCCCTTTAATTCTGTGGTTTGGAATGTACTCTCACACACTGACTCTGTCACCAGATGTTCAGTTCTTTACCATTGTTAATTTGTGTATTTTTAAAATTTTTTAATGAAAATTTTCAAATATATACAAAATATAGAGATGATTTAAGGATCCTCCATTTGTCTATCACCCTCTCTAACAAGAATTACATGGGCATTTTATTTTATTTATGCCACTATCCCTTTCCTCACCATCATCTTCTCCAGATTGTTTTGAAGTAGTTTTTTTCACCTGCAAATATATGTGTACTCAGCTCTGTATTCTGTTGGTTCTTCACTTCTTTGATCAATTTCCATCATCTGATTATCAGTTCCTATTTAGTAGTGTGTGTCTTCTGCTTTTGAACTTGCCATGTACATCCCCTCATGATTACACCAGGCTGGAATTCAGTATATGTGAAGTATAATGTCTACATACAAATACCCAGAATGCAGTAATCTGTCTGTTGAAAATCCATAAACTTGTATAGAATAAATGTTTAGGAAATCAGTTGGCTAACAAGTCCTCAGAACTTTGCATTTTTGTGTTGTATACTCCTTTAAAATAGTGAAACCCATTACCAATTACATTTTATATACTAAGCAACAATATCTTAGTTAACGAATTTGCCAGGAATTTGTAACTTTCACTTAAGACTTAAGGCTTGTAACCATGACCACATCCTCACCATTCTCCGCAAGCCTCTCTGAAGTTACTTTGTTGTCTTTTTTTCAGCCTGCTCGCCTCATTCTTTCTTACTCTTAAAGCAATGGCACCACCCTGTGGTAAGACTTAAAAATGTTTCCTCACACTGACAAAGACAACTTAAAATTCTTAACATGCCAAGTAATGCTTTAGCTTACTTTTGTAGCTTTGGACCCCTTCTCAGGCTATTGTTTTTAACATTGCATTACATAGAACTACAAAGAAAACCAATTCTATGAAAATACTGTTGTGGCCAGGTGTCTATAGACTCCAGTTAGAAAGCCTTTAATAGGAGATCTGGAACACAAGAATAAAAGAGGGGAAAGTTATTGGAGTCAGGGGAGTTTCTTTGCAATAAAAAAAAAAAATCTACACAGTGAAAAAATGTTTTTTTTTTCTTTTTTTGAAATATTGGGGCTTAAACTCAGGGCCTTCACTTGAACCACTCCACCAGCCCTATTTTTGTGAAGGGTTTTTCAAGATAGATTCTCACAGACTATTTGCTCTGGCTGGCTTTGAACTGTGATGCTCCTGATATCTGCCTCCTGAGTGGCTAGTATTATAGGCGTGAGCCACTGGCGCCTGGCAAAATGTTGAGTTTTGTATCTAAGTCCTTTAAAGACTTGAAATTTGGATACTCTTACCAAGAAGAAAAGATAAATATCAGTACTCTGAGAAGGTACAATATTCAAAGCATTTTGGCTTACCCTGCAATGAGACCTACAAAGTGAGGCAAACTGGATAGTCAGTGCTGTTATTCAGCCTTCTGAGTGTTTCTGCACCAGAGGTTTGATACCAGATTTAGGTCACTAAAAGTTCTTGGTCTCATTGGTGAAAGAATTCAAGGATGGACACAGAGGAGACCAAATCAGGAGGTTTACTAATGCAAAACAAAGTGAAAGCAAAGCAAAAGTGCACTCTCCAGGTAGTCCCAATACCTCAAGCTTGTATTGGGGTCTGCAGACTCGGTCAGTCTTGGAAAACTGGATTAATGTATCATTAACTTCCAGAGACTGGGCTATGTGTCATCAACTCTTCCCACGTCAGGCTGGGGAGTTCTTGGTCTTGGATTATCACATCAGGGCTGTCATTTTCAGCAGACTGCAGGGACTATGGGTCAACAAGACCTTGTCATATGTCACAAGTCATTCTTTTAAGTCAGCAGGACAGGATGTGTTTGTTTGGGTTTTTTTAACCAACATCCAAACCATCATTCTCAGCCATCAGGTTTCCTAACTCTCTGCCTAACTCCTCTATCAGTTTCAGAGTTAAGTTCCCTCAGAGGGCTAATGAAGCAGCCCTAGGTACCACAAGAGGGCACTGTGAAGACTCTGTCCCAAACAGGTGAGGGGAACTATTGGATGGCAAGCCACCCTGGAATGGGGGACTCAAGGAAGAGGTCTGGAGTGAAAGAAGGAAGACAATTAATATTACAGATCTTAGGTTATAAGTAAATAGCAATAACAAAGGCTTACCAAATATTTAAGGTTCTCCCATCTACTGAGCTTATGGTAGGATTGCATTTCCCAGTCCCTTTGTAGTGGGTGGGGTCCCATGATTGACTCTGGCCAATGAATTCTCAGTAGGAATGATAGGAATCTCTTCTGGACCAAGTATTTAGTTGTCAGTGCAAGACCTCCCAAGTTCTCTTTCCCTTTCACATAGGAACCAACAACATGTAAATAGACTATAAACATTATGTTATATATGTAGTCTCTTAGAAGATAAATGCTAAGGAGAAACACAAACCAAGAAATGACAGCTAAGTATCAATTTGAGTGATATATTCACAAATTAAAGACTTTGTTCCAGTCTTGTTCTGCCACTCTAGCTGTATGACCTCAGAAAAGTTAAATAACTTATATTTATGTCGGAGAAAGTTCTGACCCATAGTCAGTGAAATGACTTGTAATGGTAATAATCTAAAAGGTTTTTTATTATCCTCTAAGAGTACTCATTGCTCCAGCCATTATTTTATCTCTATTTATATAATGTTTTCTTTTTTTTTTGGCTGATTCATTTTTTCCATTAAACCAAAAAGTAAAGACCAAGTAAATCTCACAAGTCTAGAATTTTGCATTAGATTGCTATGTATCAAATTAACATTTTTAAAACAAATCAGAAGCCTAAAAAATGTTATAGGAAAACAAAAAGAATCCAGTGAACATAAAGCCGTAATTTTATACAAAGTATATGTAAGTGGGTACAGATTGTGTATCCTCTTTTTTTTTCTATGTAAATATTGTAGCATGTCTTAAAGTAGCATGATTTATTCAATAATTATTCCTCCTATTATTGGTTTATTTTCAGTTTTTCTGTGCTCTAACATATATCTATTATGGAAAAATATATACAAGATTTTTGTTGTCTTTTATATCATTCACTTGGGATCTATTGCACAAAGTGAAATCATTCCATCTATGACTTTCTGTAACCACTGTTCTCGATTCTCAGCTACCAGACACCAGGAGCTACCAGCAATATATTTATTATCCAATGATGTAACAATGCCGTTTGTTGATAATGTGATTTATCTTGGATAGTTAGAGGTGTGACTGTGCTTTTAATTTGCTTTGTTTTAACTGCTACCAAAATTGGGGATTTTTTTCATGTTGTGACTTAGAGTCTATGTTTCTTAGTTGGTAAATCATCAGCTCTCACTATTTAGCAAGTAGAATACAAATCTTTTGTATTTTTGATCCTGTGATTTTTTAAAAAAATAATTTCACTGACAATTAGGTAGTCACATTCTTTATATTATCTTAAAGGGTTGTATTGGTGTTGATCTTATTATTTTTTCAGTTATTTAGAGTGCAAATGCTTGACCCAAACAATGTATGCACATAAGTATATGAATCAAGAAAAAAATAGAGTATAAATTCTAAAAGATTTGTTATATAGCTTTCCATTTTGTTGCTTTCCAACTGATATGTGTATATCTGTGTGTGTGTGTATTTCATTGTGCTTGTTAAGTTTATTTTAAAATACTTATAACTTGTTCTACTACTCTGAATGTGATTAAAGGTAAAGAACTTATTCCTCTCCTACAATTGCATAGATAACTTATTTACCTTATGGATTTTTAAAAATATTTGTTCTTCATCTATTTAGAATACATTTTGGTGTATGTGCTGTGAATTATACCACTCCTACATATTATTAAACTAATTACCACACAAATAATGTCTCAAATGTTCATTCTTTTTTGTTGCTTTTTATTGGAAATCAATCAGAGCTTTTAAAACATCCTCAAATGAAATCCACTCATGTATGAACATATCAAGAAACTGTATCAGGAGTAACTTGCCGGGATGATTGGTAAAAACTGACTGCATAGCTTGAGATGGTCTATGACTTAATTCCTGCTATATCCATGATTTCTTTTTGCTTGTCCCATTTTTTGATTTGGCTTTATTAATGAACTTTGTAATTTTTAAATGTTTTAATATTGATACTTTATTATGTATTATTACTAGTCATAACACACCAGACATCTTCAGCCAAATATATGCCTCTAGTGTCACAACTCCCAATTACATGTGAAAACAGCCACTTGATAGAATGCAGCGGACAGTGCAAGGCGTATCTCAGACTTCCACCTCTTCTAAATCCTCCATGCAAGGCCCTCCAATTGTGTAGTTTTTTGAATTGTCACATGCTAAATTCTTAAAATAGTTAAAATTTATTTGTTAAATTAACTTTACTCCATTCTCTATGGATTTGACTTAGTAACTGATATTGATTATTTTCAATTTAAAAAACAGTATCTGGTACTGATATTCTAGTATAAATATTAAACCTACTAACATTTTTGGAACTAGAATTTTTATTTTTTGAAATAATTTATCTATCAATGTATCATCTAATTCTATAACTTTAACTTGCATGTTAATATAGAAATTGTTATTTCTATTGCAGTTAGCCTTTCACATTGGAAAGCAAGCTAAAACTCTTCTTATCCATTTATTTTCTTTCTAAAATTTCAAAATAAATCTCTTTTGCCCAAAGTTAGCTATCCAAATACTTATTTTGTAGCACTTTATAAAATTATTTTATAATAAGAAATAAGAAATGCTACTGATTTGAGGGTGTTTATATTATCCCTTATATTTTTATCAAACTATTATCTATAATAAATTCTAGTTACTAAAACATATAACATAAAAATAACAATGATTTTCATTTTCCTATAGTTAGATTATTTGTTTCTCTACTCTACCCAAATAACTTTTTTTTGGAAACAGGATCTTACTATGCTGCCCAGGCTGGAATTAAATAAATTTTGACAAGACTTCAAGAATAATTTTGCAGAATAATCTCCAAAGCAGTGACAGGAATATGTGTCATTTTGTTAGTATTTTAGGAGAAAATGACTATTAATTAGAATTATGTGAATAACCACCAATATAACTAAACACAGGAAAAGTTAAAAGTGGCTGACTTTGAGGAGCAGGACTCAGATGGTGAGATATGGAAGTATGAACCATGGCTTTTCAATACACTCCCTGTTATACTCTTTGATTTTTATCAAGTTCAGGGTTCATTTAATTTTGTAATGTAGAAGTATTATAAAAAATGACTGTGCCTCAGTGGTTCTAAGAATAAAGTGGGTGTTTCTTAAATTTTTAGAATCATGAATTCTATCCAGGACCTCAGAATGGAAGACAGGAATCTGAATTTTTATCAATTGCTTTGGGGGATGCCCTTTCAGGTGGTCACACCTTTGAACAATAGTGTTCTATGTTTCTCTATAGTTTATATTTTTTACATAAATACGGGTTTTACAAATTCATTCTAAGGTTTCATCTACAAAAACAGCCTTTGTGTTTAATTTTCATTGTCCTTCTACTTTAAATTTTATTAAATGCTTTTTGACATCTATTGCCACACTCACATGATTCTTACTATTTTTAATATTTCCCCCTAATATAATAATAAATTATATTATTACCTTTGTATGGTATCAAGCTTAGATTGTGGATAACAAAACTTGATTACCAAAACATATTAGTATAAATTAGCATATTGGGGTAATAATATTTCTGTATTTTATTTATTTTGGTAGTACTGGATTTGAACTCTGGGCTTCACACTTGCTAGGCAAGCACTATAGCACTTAAACTGCTCCATCAGCCCTCATTTCTGTATTTTAAATTCTCTCTCTTTTTTGGCTAAAGTACCTTTCTAACTCTTGTTTTTATTAATTTCTTTTTTTTCTTTCCTCTTTTCAAATTTATTAAATCTATCTGTTCATGTGAGAATCCTACCAGGGAGCAAAATGCATGTTTAGAAAGTGCCACTGAAAAGAGTATATTTAAGGTATTATTTATAAAAATGAGAAAGGTTAAAAGAAAATAAAAGCCTAGCCTAGACATAATTATATGCTTTTATCACCTTTAGGCTAAGAGAATATGGGAGAAAATGAGCATATGGAGAGTTTGTAGCATGGAGAAAGGGGTTCCCTTATAAGAGATGTAGATGTAGAATGCAGCCAATAACAGAACTGCAGCAGGTAGAGAAAGAACAGAGTGAAAAGATGGGGAATAAATGCCTTACCCCTCTTTCCAGTTTCTTGTTGATATCTTTTTTTTGCCAATCCAACCAGAAACCAGAGGGAAAGGGAGCCTGAATGATGACTTCTGTGGATGTCAGGAGGAAGGAACACACTGGAGAGCAACCAGCACTGAATGACAGTCATGCTCTCTCACATTCCTGTACATCTCGAAACAGATAGTCTGGACTATCTTTTTGAGAATGTTTCAGTAGTGAATAGCCTTTGAATACAGAGATAATGTCTTCCTGCAAAGGGCAGGAATAGTTACTGCCCAGAATAAAAAAAAAATAATATCCCCATTTGGAGCAGACTTACAAGATTCCAGTGCTCTAAGTGCAATGTTTCTTTTCTATAAAATAACGGACAGTATTTGCACCTGTCATCTAACATATTTCATTATCCAGTGGTACTGGGATTGGGAACAGTGAAAACAAATGCTGATACTCTGACCACTGCTATGGCTGTCAATAGTAAATTGTTTTTTGTCTCTGATGCAGAACTGTCATCTCTCTCTCTCTCTCTCTTTCCCCCACCTCGTGTGTGTGTGTGTGTGTGTGTGTGTGTGTGTGTGTGTGTGTTTGGTGGGACTGGAGTTTAAACTCAGGACTTCAGGCTTGTAAAGCAGGCACTCTATCACTTGAGCTGTACCTCCAGTCCATTTCACTCTGGTTACTTTGGAGATGAGGTCTCACAAACTATTTTGCCAGCCTAGCCTCAAACCATTATCCTTCCAATCTCAGCCTCCCAAGTAGGTAGGATTGCAGGCATGAACCACCAGTGCCTGGCTAGAACAGTCATCTCTATTACCAGAAAACTGTGGAAGCCTAGCTTGTTTGCTTTGAAGTAGGTAAACTCAGCCCCTTCATAGCCCTTGACAATTCAAAAAAGAGGAAGAAAAATAAAATTTAACAAAACAACCATAATTATTACTGTTAGAGGTGGCTATTACACCAACGCCTTACTCTGAAAATTAGTAACGAAAAAGAATTAAAAGAGAGAGACAGAGAGAATTGAGCATTCCTTCACAATGACCAAGTAGCTTTATATAATGGAGGAGAACTCCTTATAGAAAAATGGCAGCATATATAGGGAAATTATGGAATGAGTAAAAATAATCCCCCCATTTTTCCCACTCCTGATGAATTATTCAGACAAGAACAATCTGCAGTGTGTCAAAATATCACACCAAAGATAAATTTTGGATCTCGAGGAAAAAAATCAAAAGGGAAAAGGGATCAGGCAGTCACAACTTAAAGCTTAATAACAATAACTGTAAGACAAGCAAACGTGCATATTAATGTAATGCAATAAGGTATATAACATCTTTTATAAAAGATTTGTGAAACTAATTTGACTTTGATAGCTAATGTCTTTTTATAAACCACATTTTTTAAAATTGAAAGTTAGAAATGCTTCTTGGAAAACTGGATATCTACCTGCAGAAAACTGAAACTAGATCCATGTTTGTCACCCTGAACAAATATCAACTCAAAGTGGATTAAGGATCTTAATATAAGACCTGAAACCTTGAAGCTAGTTCAGGAAAGAGCAGGGAATACACTGGAAGCAATAGGCATGGGCAATGACTTCCTCAGCAGAACTCAATTGGCTCAGCAACTAAGAGAAATGGGACTACATGAAATTAAAAAGCTTCTGCACAACAAAAGAAATGGCCTCTAAATTGAAGAGGCCACCCACAGAATGGGAGAAAAATCTTTGCCAGCTATATATCTGACAAGGAGTTGATAACCAGAATATACAGGGAGCTCAAAAGACTAAACTCCCAAAAAATCAATGACCCAATGAAGAAATGGGGAAATGAACTGAACTGAGCCTTTCAAAGAAAGAAGTTCAAATGCCTGAAAAAACACATGAAAAATGCTCACCATCCCTGGCCAAAAGGGAAATGCAAATCAAACTACATTAAGATTCCACCTCACCCTTGTTAGAATGCCTACCATCGAGAACACAAACAAGAACAAATGTTGGTGAGGATACAGGTGGGGGTGGGGGATGGGGGGGAGGAAGGAACTCTCATACACTGCTAGTTAGAATGTAAGCTAATACAGCCACTATGGAAAACAGTAGGGAGGCTCCTTAAAAAACTAAAAATAGATCTGCCATAAGACCCAGGAATACCACTCTTACGGATATACCCAAAAGGAAAGCTTACAACAAAGATACCTGCACACCCATGTTTATTGCAGCACTATTCACAATAGCTAAGCTATGGAAACAGCAAAGATGCCCCACTACTGATGAATGGGTAAAGAAAATGTCATATTTATATACAGTAGAATTTTACTTAGCCACAAAGAAGAATGAAATTTTTTCATTTGCAGGTAAATAGATGGAACTGGTGAACATCATCTTAAGTGGTTAGCCAAACTCAGAAGGCCAAAAGTCACACGTGGAATATAGATCTAATATAAACACAGAAATATTGTGAAACACTGGTCATACTACAGGGAAGTCACACATGAGAGGGGTAGGGTAAAAGAAGGAAACTAAGAACTTGAATATGGGTGATATACTCTCTATACAGAATTTAGAAATCTTAAACCAGCTGAAACCACCATAAGGGACTAAGGTAGAAAGTAGATAATTAGAGGAAATAAGCCAATTGCGGGTACAATACATATATGCATGAAAATGTCATAAGGAAACTCCCCTGTGTAGCTGTCTTTATCTTGAACTAGCAAAAATGTCATGTTTTCCTTTTTTCTTTTTATCCGTTCTCTTTTCTCTTCTGCAAAATCAGAGAATGAGAGTGCAGGAAAGGTCCTACCCAGGGCAGAGGGTTGGTACCAATGGGAGGAGGGAGGTGGTGGGGAAAGGGGGTAATAAAGTGAATATCTTACAGAAAAATGTGCACTCATGCATGTAAATGCAAAAATGATACCTGTTGAAACTGTTCCATGAATCGGGGGAGGAGGGGATAAAGTGGAGCAGTGGAACAGGTGAATTCAAGTATGATACAGTTGATACATTTTAAGAATCTTTGTGAATACCACAATGTACCCACCCACCCAACACAACAATAAAGGGGAAAAAACACAAAAACTGAAATGCTGCTATATGCAGAGTGAAGAAGTAGTTAAAAAATAAATAAAAATAAAAATTAGAGTAATCAATTTTCCCCTTTGTCCAGTACTGTCTTCCATTCCAATAAACCTTGGTCCAAAGCAAACCAGTATGGCTGGTCACCCTATTCTGAGTTTCATCAGTTACACTCCTCACAATTCTAGTACATAAGATTTTCATCAATATTTTAAAAACATACAATAATAAATTAGAAATATATAATGATAAAAAGGATCCAAAACATTGACAGTAGTTCTAATTCAGTGGATAATTAATCTTCATTATCTCATTATTTTATTACCTTTTTCTGCAGATATAATTTCTGCAACATATCTACAAAGTTAAGATTCTTTCTCATACCAGCTAAAGATGCCAATAAAATGTTTTGCATCTTATGAGATGTTCTTATCAAGTACACTACCCAACAGGTTCTTTTTGTAATTCATATTTTGTTTATCATGTGAGAAACTGTCAACACATTAGCTCTAATCAGTCAGATACATTTTCATTTTGTAAAGCTAACATTATTATTAACATG
Organism: Castor canadensis; assembly: GCF_047511655.1. Classification (NCBI taxonomy): domain Eukaryota; kingdom Metazoa; phylum Chordata; class Mammalia; order Rodentia; family Castoridae; genus Castor; species Castor canadensis. Next base: position 65,323,215 of record NC_133398.1, read on the forward strand.
ACAAAAAGACACTTTTCTGAGTATCTGCATAATATAGTTTAATATATCTTCCTTGTGAGAATTTTTCTGTATACCTTTTAAAATTAAATTTATAACTATTAAAAATTTTAACTGATTGGTTGAAATGAGATCCAATCTGAATCCTATTGGTTCTTTCCTACATTTTCTAAACATCCTCATATTAGGAGAACAAAGTGAACATAAAGTATCTGGACGGTTGATGCCCTTCATCACTATTATAACTTTCCTTTGGATCAGCTACTTAATCTATATTTAAATTTTTAAAACCTATCCCTTTCTTTCTTTATTTCTAATGAGAATTAAATCAATTAATACTTTCAAGTATTATGTGACTATCTCAACCATCCAGAGAAGAATCCAGTTCAGTGCTCACATAGTGAGGTTTTTGTTCCTTCCAATTTATTATATTTTTATTCAACTTTGGCCATTCTGAATGATTGCCATGAAATTCTTTTTAAAATATACTTTAACTGACATAATAATTGTATATACTTAAAGGCATACACTGTAGCATTTCAATACATGTATACAGTGTGTAAAGATCAGATCAGGGTAATTGCATATCTGTCACCTCAGCTATATAACCATGCAGTTCTTAAAGATAACAGTGTTCATTTGCTTATTCCCATGTACCTGGAAATAAGTGATAATATGTTGGGAAATGTGCCACAGATTAAACAAGGTTGTTCTTCTTGATAAGACCTAAAGAGCTCTAGACATTAACTCCTTTTTTAAACTTTATGAAAGTAAGCATTTTGTTTCATTCATTACTGTATCACCAATGCCCCCAGCAAAGTGCCTGGTTCATAGTAGGTAGTCAATGAATATTTGTTGAATAAATGAATGAAGTGAAAGCCCTAGAGAAAGTTTTGAATTTGAAAAAACTTAGAAAGACCTTCTTGGGGGATTCCAAGATGGCGGCTACAGGGAGGAAGCAGAAAGCGTGCCTCCTAAAGTAAAATCTTGGAGAGACACTGGAGATACACCTCACAGGAAAAACCACCAAGAAGAGGCAAAACTTTGACCCCTCCACACCTCCAGCCTGCGCATACCATCTCCACGTCACGTTAAACAGAGAAACCAGGAGGGCTCCTGCACTCCCGCCAGACACCAGCGCCCAGATGGCTTGGGAAGATAATGGACAAGGTGAGCTAAGCAGTACACGGTACTCCCACAGACAACCCTGAGCCAGATCAGCATAGCCCCCTGGACAGACCAACCCCCACCCAGGGAAAAAAGAGATACTGAGTAATAAGCAATAACAACAAAAAAGACATGTAGCAAGGAGGGAAGGGCGCCCTGAGTGCTGAAAAGGAGGGGAGGGGAAATCCTTCACAAGCCGGCCAGAGAAGGCAGGAGAGGTGGCACATGCCCAGCAACCAGGAGCGGGAAAGCTTGTAAAAGTGGTGGTGGGAGGAAAACTCCACAGGAGAGGGGGGAAGACCCACCTCACACGTAAGCTGTAAATAAGCAAGCTGGCTAGAGAAGGCAGGAGTGGCGGCACATGCCCAGCAACCAGGAGCAGGAAAGCTTGTAAAAGTGCTGGAGGGAGGAAAACTCCACAGGAGAGAAGGAAGACCCACTGCCCACGTGAACTTTAAATAAACACACAGGCCTGAGAAAGCGGGTGCAGTGTCACCTCCCTCAGTGTGCTTGGAAAGGGGAAATCTTGTAGCAGTGGCATCACGCCCAGGAGAACTCTGAGTAAACAAAGCCTGCGGGGCCAGGTGAGTGTTAAGCTCACCCCTGAGATCTGCATAAATAACGCCTCCAGCAACAGCAGGCTGACAGCCGCAGGCAGGTAAGCCACAGCTGCAGATACCATTCTCAGAACTGTTTCCAGACTCTTTTTTTCTCTCCCTACCTTTGATGAGACAACAACCGAACAACACCTGCATGCTGAAAAACTTACTGAAACTGTATTGCATTTGAACTTGGGACACTTTGTGGTGTTTTTTTTGTTTTGTGCTGTTTTGTTTTGTTTTGTATTGTTTTGTTTAGTTTTTTTCCCCTTTGATGAGACGACAGAACTACTTCTGAGACACCACCTCCAGGATTGGAGGCTAAGGGATGAACACCAAAATTATTAAGAATGAAACTTTATTGCATTTGAACTTGGGAGATTTTTTTTATATTTATATTTTATCATTTATTTATTTTTTGTTTTTATTACTATTTTTATTCTTTATTTTCAATCCTCTCTCTGTCTCTCTCCCTACCTTTGATGAGAAAACAACCAAACTACACCTGCATGCAGAAAAACTTACTGAAAATGTATTGCATTTGAACTTGGGACACTTTGTGGGTTGTTTTTTTTGTGTGTGCAGTTTTGTTCTATTTTATGTGTCCCCTTTGATAAGACAACTACAGAGGCACCATTTCCAGGATTGGAGGCTGAGATGGACACCAAAATTATTAAGACTGAAACTTCAATGCATTTGAACTTGGAGGGGTTTTTTTTTATTTTCTATTTTTCATTTTGTTTTATTTTATTTTATTTATACATATATATTTTTTCTTTCATTTACTTATTTTTTATTTTTATTCTTATCTTTATTCTTTTTATTTTTTATTTTCAATCCTCTCTCTGTCTCTCCAATGCCTGTTCAGCTTACTGTGATTTAGTACACTAACACTCCCTGTTTATATCTTTGAAACTTTTTTTGATTCTTTGTTTTGTTTTTCCCTACTTGTTTATTTGTTTTTCCCTTTTTCTTTAACTTCTTTGCTTTCCATCTCCTCTCACCCTTCCATTCTAAATATCACCATTGTTATTATTACAAGCTAGAAAATACTTATTGCACACAGTACAGGGACAGTAACAATACCAAGGACAATGACAGGAAGACAGAAAAAACAGAGAAACCAGTTTCCCCACAGCAAAAACTTAGTACAGGAACCAGAGGGAAATGAAGAAAACAGATACTCAGATCCAGACTCCAACAAAATGAAGATAAACTATGCCAAAGAACCCAATAAGCCCACAAGAATAATTTAAAAGAAGACATACTACAGGTAATCAATGAGAATTTTATAGAGATGATACTTGATATGGTCAACCAAAATGTACAGGAGACACTCAAGAAATTCCAAAACAACAAAAATAGAGAATTTGAAAAAGCACAAGAAGAAATAAAGGAAACCACAGAAGCACAGTATAAACACCAAAGAGAAACAGAGAACATGATTAATAAAGAGATAAATGAGCTCAGGACAAAAATAGACAACATTAAAGAGGAAACCACCCAGACTATGGAAAACCTCAGAAAAAAGAATGAAACAGAACTGCAAAACAAAACGGAAGGCCAATCCAGCAGAATAGAACAAACAGAAGACAGAATCTCAGAACTTGAAGATGAAATGGTAATTAAAGGAAAAACTGAAGAATTATTAATTAACAATTCAAGACCTGTGAAAAGAAAATGCAAGAACTCACTGACTCCATCAAAAGACCAAACTTGAGAATCATGGGCATCGGTAAAGGAGAAGAGATGCAAGCAAAGTGAATGCGTAATATATTCAACAAAATAATAACAGAAAATTTCCCAAATCTAGAGAAAGATATTCCCACACAGATGCAAGAGGCCTCCAGGACACCAAACAGACCAGACCAAAATAGAACTACCCCACGACATATCATCATTAAAACAACAAGTACAGAAACTAGGAAAAGAATATTGAAGGCTGTAAGAGAGAAAAAACAAGCAACATACAAAGGTAAACCCATCAAAATCACAGCAGACTTCTCAACAGAAACATTAAAAGCAAGAAGAGTGTGGGGTGAGATCTTCCGGGCACTAAATGAAAATAACTTCAACCCCAGGATACTCTATCCAGCAAAACTATCATTCAAAATAGATGGAGCAATAAAAGTGTTCCATGATAAGCAGAAACTAAAACAATATGTGACTACAAAGCCACGACAACAAAAGATTCTTCAAGGGATTCTGCACACAGAAAGTGAAACCCAACTTAACCATGAAAAGACAGGCAGCACCAAACCACAGGAAAAGAAAAAGCAAGAAAGTAGAGAGTAACCTCAACTTAGGCACACAAAATCAAAACTTCAAACAACTAAGGCAACTAAATGACAATAATCACCACATAACTATCAGTACTAACACTTAATGTTAACGGACTTAATTCACCCATCAAAAGGCACTGCATGACGAAATGGATTAAAAAGGAAGATCCAACAATTTGTTGCTTACAGGAACCCATCTCACCGACAGAAATAAGCATAGGCTTGGGATGAAAGTCTGGAAGAAGATTTACCAAGCCAATGGTCCCTGAAAACAGGCAGGAGTACCAATACTTATGTCTGACAAAGTAGACTTCAAACCTACATTGATCAAACGAGATAAAGAAGGACATTCCATACTAATAAAAGGGGAAATAGACCAAAAGGAAATAATAATCATCAATCTGTATGCACCCAATGTCAACGCACCCAATTTCATCAAACATACCCTGAAAGACCTAAAAGCATACATTAACTCCAACACAGTGGTTGTGGGAGACTTTAACACCCCATTATCATTAATGGATAGGTCATCCAAACAAAAAATCAATAAAGAAATTCAAGATCTAAAATATACAATAGATCAAATGGACCTATTTGATGTCTACAGAACATTTCATCCAACTTCTACACAATATACATTCTTCTCAGCAGCCCATGGAACCTTCTCCAAAATAGATCATATCCTAGGACACAAGCAAGCCTCAGCAAATATAAGAAAATAGAACTTATACCATGCATTCTATCTGATCACAATGCAGTAAAAGTAGAACTCAACAACAAAAGTAAAGACAAAAAACATGCAAACAGCTGGAAATTAAATAACTCATTATTACTGAACAATGGATCATTGATAAAATAAAAGAGGAAATTAAAAAGTTCCTGGAAGTCAATGAAAATGAAAACACAACCTACCAGAACCTATGGGACACAGCAAAGGCAGTCCTGAGAGGAAAGTTTATACCATGAGTGCATACATTAAAAAGACTTAAAGATCCCAAATCAATGACCTAATGATACATCTCAAACTCCTAGAAAAACAAGAACAAGCAAATCCCAAAACAAATAGAGGGAGAGAAATGATAAAAATAAGAGCTGAAATCAATGAAATAGAAACCAAAATAACCATACAAAGAAATAATGAAACAAAAAGTTGGTTCTTTGAAAAAGTAAACAAGATTGATAGATCCCTAGCATACCTGACTAAAATGAGGAGAGAAAAAACCCAAATTAGTAGAATGCAAAAGGAGAGATAACAACAAACACCAGGAAGTTCAGGAAATCATCAGAGACTACTTCGAGAACCTATATTCAAATAAATTAGAAAATCTTAAAGAAATGGACAGATTTCTAGATACATATGATCATCCAAAACAGAACCAAGAGGAAATTAATCACCTGAATAGAACTATAATATAAAATGAAATTGAGCAGCAATCAAGAGTCTCCCCAAAAAGAAAAGTCCAGGACCTGATGGATTCTCTGCTGAATTCTATCAGACCTTCAAAGAAGAACTGATACCAACCCTCCTTAAACTGTTCCATGAAATAGAAAGGGAAGGAAAACTGCCTAACACATTTTATGAAGCCAGTATTACACTTATCCCAAAACCAGGCAAAGACACCTCCAAAAAGGAGAACTATAGGCCAATCTCCTTAAAGAACATTGATGCAAAAATCCTCAACAAAATAATGGCAAACCGAATTCAACAACACATCAAAAAGATTATTCACCACGACCAAGTAGGCTTCATCCCAGGAATGCAGGGGTGGTTCAACATACGAAAATCAATAAACATAATAAACCACATTAACAGAGCAATGACAAAAACCACTTGATCATCTCAATAGATGCAGAAAAGCCTTTGATAAGATCCAACACCATTTCATGATAAAAGCTCTGAGAAAACTAGGAATAGAAGGAAAGTACCTCAACGTTATAAAAGCTATATATGACAAACCTACAGCCAGCAATATACTTAATGGAGAAAAACTGAAACCATTCCCTCTAAAATCAGGAACCAGACAAGGATGCCCACTATCTCCACTCCTATTCAACATAGTACTGGAATTCCTAGCCAGAGCAATTAGGCAAGAAGAAGGAATAAAAGGAATACAAATAGGTAAAGATACTGTCAAAATATCACTATTTGCAGATGACATGATCCTATACCTTTAAGACACAAAAAACTCTACTCAGAAGCTTCTAGACATCATCAATATCTATATCATGGTAGCAGGATATAAAATCAACATAGAAAAATCTTTAGCATTTCCATACACTAATAATGACCAAACTGAAAAAGAATGTATGAAAACAATTCCATTTACAATAGCCTCAAAAAAAATCAAATACCTAGGTATAAACCTAACAAAAGATGTGAATGACCTCTACAAGGAAAATTATAAACTTCTGAAGAAAGAGATTGAGGAAGACTATAGAAAGTGAAGAGATCTCCCATGCTCATGGATTGGTAGAATCAACATAGTAAAAATGTCGATACTCCCAAAAGTAATCTACATGTTTAATGCAATTCCCATCAAAATTCCAATGACATTCATTAAAGAGATTGAAAAATCTACCATTAAATTTATATGGAAACAGAAGAGGCCACGAATAGCCAAGGCAATACTAAGTCAAAAGAACAATGCTGGAGTTATCATGATACCTGACTTCAAACTATATTACAAAGCAATAACAATAAAAACAGCATGGTACTGGCACAAAAACAGACATGAAGACCAGTGGAACAGAATAGAGGACCCAGATCTGAAGCCACACAGCTATAACCAACTTGTCTTTGATGAGCTAAAAATATATGATGGAGAAATAGCAGCCTCTTCAACAAAAACTGCTGGGAAAAATGGCTAGCAGTCTGCAAAAAACTGAAACTAGATCCATGTATGTCACCCTATACCAATATTAACTCAAAATGGATCAAGGATCTTAATATCAGACCACAAACTCTAAAGTCGATACAGGAAAGAGTAGGAAATACTCTGGAGTTAGTAGGTATAGGTAAGAACTTTCTCAACGAAACCCCAGCAGCACAGCAACTAAGAGATATCATAGATAAATGGGACCTCATAAAACTAAAAGGCTTCTGTTCATCAAAAGAAATGGTCTCTAAACTGAAGAGAACACCCACAGAGTGGGAGAAAATATTTGCCAGCTACACATCAGACAAAGGACTGATAACCAGAATATATAGGGAACTTAAAAAACTAAATTCTCCCAAAACTAATGAACCAATAAAGAAATGGGCAAGTGAATTAAACAGAACTTTCTCAAAAGAAGAAATTCAAATGGCCAAAAAACACAGGAAAAAATGCTCACCATCTCTAGCAATAAAGGAAATGCAAATTAAAACCACATTAAGATTATACCTCACCCCTGTTAGAATAGCCATCATCAGCAACACCACCAACAACAGGTGTTGGCGAGGATGCAGGGAAAAAGGGACCCTCTTACACTGTTAGTGGGAATGTATACTAGTACAACCACTCTGGAAAAAAATTTGGAGGCTACTTAAAAATCTAAACATTGATCTACCATTTGATCCAGCAATACCACTCTTGGGGATATACCCAAAAGACTGTGACACTGGTTACTCCAGAGGCACCTGCACACCCATGTTTATTGCGGCACTATTTACAATAGCCAAGTTATGGAAACAGCCAAGATGCCCCACCACTGATGAATGGATTAAGAAAATGTGGTTTCTATACACAATGGAATTTTATGCAGCCATGAAGAAGAACGAAATGTTATCATTTGCTGGTAAATGGATGGAATTGGAGAACATCACTCTGAGTGAGGTAAGCCTGGCCCAAAAGACCAAAAGTCGTATGTTCTCCCTCATATGTGGACATTAGATCAAGGGCAAACACAACAAGGGGATTGGACTTTGAGCACATGATAAAAGCAAGAGCACACAAGGGAAGGGTGAGAATAGGTAAGACACCTAAAAAATTAGCTAGCATTTGTTGCCCTTCATGCAGAGAAGTAAAGCAGATACCTTAAAAGCAACTGAGGCCAATAGGAAAAGGGGACGAGGAACTAGAGAAAAGGTTAGGTCAAAAAGAATTAACCTAGAAGGTAACACACATGCACAGGAAATTAATGTGAGTCAACTCCCTGTATAGCGATCCTTATCTCAACCAGCAGAAACCCTTGTTCCTTCCTATTATTGCTTATACTCTCTCTACAACAAAATTAGAAATAAGGGCAAAATAGTGTCTGCTGGTTATTGAGGGGGTGCAGGGGAGTGGGAGGGGGCAAACTGGGGGGTAGGGAGGGGGTGGGCACAGGGGGGAGAAATGACCCAAGCCTTGTATGCACATATGAATAATAAAACAATAAAAAAAAAAAAGAGAGCACACAAGGGAGGGGTGAGGATAGGTAAGACACCTAAAAAATTAGCTAGCATTTGTTGCCCTTAATGCAGAGAAACTAAAGCAGATACCTTAAAAGCAACTGAGGCCAATAGGAAAAGGGGACCAGGAACTAGAGAAAAGGTTAGATCAAAAAGATTAACCTAGAAGGTAACACACATGCACAGGAAACTAAAGTGAGTCAACTCCCTGTATAGCTATCCTTATCTGAACTAGAAAAACCCTTGTTCCTTCCTGTTATTGCTTATACTCTCTCTTCCACAAAATTTAGAGATAAGGGTAAAATAGTTTCTGCCGGGTATTGATGAGGTGGGGGGGAGAGGGAGGGGGCGGAGTGGGTGGTAGGGAGTGGGTGGGGCAGGGGGGAGAAATGACCCCAGCGTTGTATGCACATATGAATAGTAAAACAATAAAAAAAAAACACCAATGACTAAAATAAATAAATAAATAAATAGAAAGGTGAATTAACCTAGAAAGTACCACACATGCACAGGAAATCAATGTGAGTCAACTCCCTGTATTGCTATCCTCATCTCCACTAGCAAAAACCCTTGGTCCTTCCTATTATTGCTTATACTCACTATACAACAAATTTAGAGATAAGGGCAAAATAGTTTCTGCCAGGTATCGAGGAGGTGGGGGGGGGAGAGGGAGGGCGTGGGAGGGTATGGAGGGGGTGGGGGGAGGGGAGAGAAATCACCCAAACATTGTATGCACATATGAATAAAAAGAAAGAAAGAAAGAAAGGAAGAAAGAAAGAAAAAATAAAGACCTTCTTAAAAATGAAAAAAAAAAGAAAAAACTTAAACATATTACATTTGGAGCATCATATTCATACAACAATTTTAAGTTAAGACACACACTCCTTCCAGTCGCAGCCTCATATATTAGGAATATCTTTCTCTTCAGCTATTTTTTGAGGAAGATCCATGTAGGATAGCAAAGCTGAGATATTCTAAATTGATATATGGACATTGAAAAGAGAAACTTTTTAGTTTTATATAACTTATATTTCATTTTTCAATACACAGTATAGATTGCAAAAAGTTACCAATTATATACAAATTTTATGAGCTTGTATGAACTTTAAGTAGTTCAAAACTATGTTAAACTTCTTGTGGCCTAGAAAGTACTTTCTAAGAATTACAGTGTTCAAGGGCCAAGTTTGGTGGCTAACAGCTGTAATTCCAGTTACCTGCAAGGAGGAGAGTGGGAGGATCATGTCTTAAGGCCATCCTGGGTTAAAAAGTCAGAGAGGCCCCATCTCAATCAATAGCCTGTTGTGGTGATTTGCATCTGTGATATGAGCTACTCAGAAGGAATAGGTAGGAGGATCATAATTTAAGGCTGGGTCCAGCAAACACGAGACTCTATCCAAAAATATGTAAAGCAAAAAAAGGGCTGGGGCATGACTCAAGTGGTAGAGCTCCTGCCTACCAAGCAAAAGGCCCTTAGTTCAAAAATCCCAATACCACAAAAAGAAAAGAAAAAGAATTACAGTGTTCAATGATTTTTAGAATTTTATTTCAGAATTATTCTTCACAGTAAACCTAGAAAAAAAGGACCAAATTAATATGTTGAGTTACAGATGTTTTCCATTTACTTTAAAGCCAAAATTGGAAACTTTTGAGATGATGATATCAGAAAAGAGACACTATTAGAGTGAATGAATGAATATCTTTATTAGACATTTTCTAAATTTACATTTTTCAATGGGAGGGCAGGTATGCAGATTTCATGCCTCCCATGTGTCTTTCATTCTATTAGAATCTGCCTTTCCTTTTTGGATGAGAAAGTGGGTTGTTTTCAAAAAGAAGTAAAATCATAGAAACTCTACTTGGGTTCAAGATTTACTGTAAAAGTGCAGAAATCAAAAGAGCATGGTATTGGAGTAAGGATATATATACAGATTACTGGAACAGAATAGGTTTAGAAATAGAATTACACACATGTATATATGAGATAGATAAGTAGATGATAAATAGATAGTCTGTTGATATTCGACAAAAATACCAAGATAATTTTAGCAGGGGAAAAGTGAAACAACTACAAACATATATGAAAAACAAATGACCTCAATCTGTACCTCACATCATATATAAAAATTAACTAGAAATAGACCATAGATATAAATGAAAGCCTGAATCTTTAAAACATATAGAAGAAAACACTGGAGAATATCTTTGAGTTGGGTAGAGATTTATTAAATAGGACAAAAAAAAGCACAAACTTTAAAATAAGAAAATTGAATACCACCAAAATTAAAATCTTTTGATCTTTGAAAGACAAAGAAAAGAAGAAATGTATTCCAAAAAATGAAGAAAAGTATTTGAAAACATATGTCTGTAAAGGATTTATATCCAGAACATATATATAGAACTCTTAAAACTAAATAATAAAAAAACAAAAACTAGATTTTTCTGGGCAAAAGATTTGAATACACACTTCACCAAGACATACATATGGCAAATGAGCATCAAGATGCTCAACACCATTAGACCTTAGGGAAATACAAACTAAAACCACAATCAGATATACAACATACTCCCTAAAACGACTAAAATTTCAAAGACAGAGAATAGCAAGTGTTGTCAAGGATGTGTAACAATTATGAGGAAGGGAAAATAATATCAACACTTTGGGAAGCATTTAGCAGTTTCTTACAAACCTATATGTAACATAAGATAAGTCCATTCCACTCCTAGGTATTTATCAGGAGAAATGAATATCACAATGAAACCCTTTTGTACAAGTAATATATGCTAATTTTTTAAAAAAGAGAAATGAAACATATTTCCGCACAAAAATTTGTGCTCATATGTTTATAGGAGCTTTATTCACAATCACCTAAAACTGGGAACAACCCAAATGTCTATTAAGTTGGTGAATACATAAACAAATTGTGGTGTAGTGATATGATGAAATACTACATTCGTATGACATATGAATATCAAGGGAAAATCATGCACCAGCATGTATGCATGTCAGAAGCATTATGGTAAGTGAAAGATACAAAAAAGCTACAAACTGAATGATTCCATTTATATGAAATTCTAGAAAAGATAAAGGAATAGCAATAGAAATCAGATCAGTGGTTGTCTGGAGCCAGAGGTGGGAAGGAAGATTGTCTACTGAAGAGCACAGGGGAACTTATTGTGTTAATAAAAATGATCTAAATATTCTTATGGTCACGATCACTTGACTGTCAGATTTCATCTAATTAGACATTTGCAACCAGTAAATTTTGTTGCATATAAATTATAGCTCAATAACTGAATAAAATAAAAATACCTCATAGGTGGTGCTGTGTATTTCTTATTGCATCACTAATGCAAGCAAGTAGACCTTGACTTAATGAATCAGTCTAATGGGGAAACAAAAGCCACTCAATTTATTTCAAGAGGAGATTTATTTTAAGAGATTGTTACACAGGTGTGAGACAGAAGAAAGAGCTAAATAGCATTGATGCAAAATGTAATTGGAAGATAATAATTTCAGGATCTGTAGCATCTCTAACTGGAGACGTTACTTTTGAGCTCTAATGAGGGGTTTCCCATGGTTATGGGTGAAACCTCTTAGGAGGGTATCCCCAGTACCTCCAAAATGCTGCTGGTACCTCTGCAGAGAGGGGATGTGACTGGATTTTCTCTAGAGTGCTACAAGAGGCAAGAAACTACTGCCTCCAGGAGGAAGGGCTACTGCTGAGGCAACACAGAGAAGAGAGCAAAGAACAAGAAGGGTTCACTCTCTTTTCTCTCCCTTTTTTGTTCTCTAATCACTAATGGATCCTATTGGTGAAACCTAACAGAAACCCACTATAAAAGGAGAAATTTTATTTCCAGATCCTAACCTTAGCATCAGAGAGCAAGCTACAGAAAGCATGGATGTAGAGCTAAGAGGCAACATGTAAATGACATCTCTGATTTAATCCCACTTTTCATAATATGAAGATTAATCAGTAATTTCTGGTGGTTTCAGCCTAATCTCTCTGTTATTAAATTCCCAATCAGTGGTTCATCTAATGGTTTTAACATCCATTGGTTACCGTTACCTATATTCATTATTTCAATCAGGGTTATGGGACAGCAATTTTCTGATTTTATTAGCTATAGGTTATTCTGAATTACAGAATACCTTTATTAAATTTTGTAATTAAAATTAGCTTGGTTGCACAGGAAAATATCTTATGTCTCTTAATTTTCAGAGTTGATGATTTATCTGTCTCCAAAGATGATCAACGAGTTAGTGGCTTATTTTTTTTGCTATTGGAAAGTCATTACTTATGCTTATATATTTGACATTTTAATATAATTGTTTTTCTTCAAATTAAATAAATCTTTTGTCTTTTTAATATTTGTTTTTTTAATCCATTATTGTTTTTGATATTCAGATTGTTTCACTTTAGGCCAGTTACAGCCTTCCTGGTGTTTTTTGCTTTCAGTAATTTTTTTGGTTGTTGTTATGGATTATTCTTGTAAAAATGTCAAGTATGTCTAATTTAATTCTATCCCTGTCATTTGAGCCTAAATCTCTCAGATCTTAGAAGAAATGTAAAGCTTATCTTGAACTTTCCCCAACTGGCAAGCTGGTAACAAATACCTGAATTGTCTGGTATTGAGCCATTTTGTTGGAGACATTCTTGATATGGCCTTTCCATCAATTGCACAAAGCTAATTTTAATTACAAAATTTAATAAAGGTGTTCAACCCTAGCCAATTCTGCAAGTTCGGTTTTTTGACATCTTGGGTATTATGTACCCTTCTTAGAGTGGGGGAAAAAAAGAAGTAACACTGCAAAAAAGTAACTTGAAAAGAATTAATCTAAAAAAAGAAACAAGATTTTAAAATGTTTGTTTTTCTAAAATAAAAGATCTTAAATAATTTTCCTAAAGTGGCTTCAGTCTTACTGTTGAAATGACAATCACCATGGCATGTGGGAACAATGGATCCTATACAACACTGAAACACTGGTAAAACTCCCCTCCACAGTATGTGCTAAGGCCTCTAACATTTCAAAAGGCGGTTTCCTCACTTAAAATAACCTTCTCTCTTCAAATGGTGAATGGGGACTAATTCTTCAGAACTCAGCTCTGATTATCACCTCCTTTGAGAAACTTTAATCTAATTTTCCCACACCCAGAGTACTTTAGTTGCCCTCACAACCCCATAAGTTTCAGGGCAGACTTATTAGCATGGTAATCTCTGCATTATGTGACATTTGCTATCTCTTATGGGTTTCCTTGTGTATTAATCTGTGTCCCCAGCACTATGCTTGAAAATACCCTTAGTGAAGGTTTGCTGAGAGAATAAACATATGATTGGATAACAATTACCTCAGCATTTCAAACACTTTTTTTCAAAGTCATACCAATTTATACACACTCCCAACAAAAAATATAACTGAGTTCCCTGTTTTCCTGCATCTGCGCCAACCCAAGGAATTGTCAGATACTTACATTTAAAACAATTTGGTATGTCTGTGACCACATCTCACCATAGTTTTAATAACCCTTTAATATGCTAATGATGTAGTGTTTAAAAAAAGAAAAAAAAAAAGCCCTTTTGGCTGGATATTTGCAATCCTAGCTATTCAGGAAGCAGAGATCAAGAGGATCTTGGTTTGAAGCCAGCCTGGGCAAATAGTTCAAGAGATCCTATCTTGAAAACACACAAAATAGGGCTGGTGGAGTGACTTGAGGTACAGGCCCTGAGTTCAGGACCCAGCACTGCAAAAAAAAAAAAAAAAAAAAAAAAGCCCTTTCTCACACTCATTCATTAATTTTTCCTAAAACAGCAGCAAATGCAGAGGTAAAACTTTCAACCAATTTTATTTCAAAGAAAACAAGTGACTCTGGAGCAAGATGTAGAACTATAGTCATGATCTTGGAATCTGAACCAGAACTGATCTCATCATGGTTCTCAAATTTAGATATTTATATGAAAACCCAATGTGCTTGTTCAAATTATACACTCTTGGGTTGCAGTTCCCAGAAATTTTGGCTTGGTAATTTGGAGTCTGAGATCTAAAGTCTATTTTTTAAAAATACGTACACCAAATGATTTTGATATGGTCCACAAAAGAGAAACAATTTTGAAGAAATAGGTTTTATATTATAATTTATGAGACTACCTAGTTGGTCTGTGATATGGTTAATGTGAAAAGTATGGTTTTTCTATTTTTATGTGTAACTGTAACAGTATTTTACAAAATTGAAATTAAGCTTGCTTGGAGAAATTTAAGTCAGACTTTGGAATAAATGAAGGCCTCTGATGATGTTGCAAAAACATGAGTAAGTATGGAGAAGTAATTGATGAAAAGAGCATTGCTGTGGCTTTCAGAAGAGGTGGAATTGAGACACCGGTTTATCATTTTAGGCAAATCCTTAACCTCCTTGAGTTTCCATGTCTCACTTAAAATTAGTATTATCATCCTACCAACCTTACAAATTTGTATAAGGTTCATGGTCTATGGTTAAGTCCTGATCATTAATCATTGTGTTTCTTATCAAAACATCTGCCTGAATTATAAAAAAAAACGTTTAGCCTTAGGGACATGTGTTGTTTTAGAATAACTTCTGCAGTTTCCTACTGAAGGGCTGGAACTAAAGGGTGGAACCCCTTCATATTACAGTTTAGACAATGTGCAAGGAAAATCTCTAGTAACACAACTAAAGATAAAAAATTAATTTAGAGAGAAGCCCAGGATTCAAGTATTCTGATTATTACCCCAGGTCACTTTCCACCATACTTTACTCAACCTTTCCCAGTCTTTATTATATACCACAAGCTAAGTGATTGTGATACACACCCAAGCTTGATCATCACTGTTCTACTGAGTTAGATGTGGTAGTAGGGAGGAAAACATTATTACTCTTTCATTGCACCTTTTTTTTTTGGCGGTACTAGGGCTTGCTTGCGCCACGCCCCCAGCCCTTTTTTTGGTCTGGATATTTGGAAGATAGGGTCTTACTTTATGCCCCCACTGACCTGGACCACGTCCTCCTGATCTAACCTCTCTTTCTCTCCCTGGCAACTAGAAGCACAGGTGCTCACCATCACACCCAGCTATTGGTTGAGATGGGGTTTTGTGAACTTTTTGCTTGGGCTGCTCGCTAACCACGATCCTCCCAATCTCAATCTACCCAGTAGCTAGAATTACAGATGTGAACCATCGCGCCTCGCTTGCACTTAATTCTTATAAACAGCTTTATCATGGTATTATTTACATACTACACAATTCACCAATTTAAGTTGGTTTTAGTATAATCACAGAATTGTACAATCATTATCAGAACCAATTTTAGAACATTTCCATCGCTCAAAAAGTTATACCATTCTAATCCCTCCTCTCCAGCCTCTGGCAACCACTAATTTTTTTGTCTGTATAGATTCGCTTATTCAAAATCTTTCATATAAATGGAATCGATCACACAATATGTGGTCTTTTGTAGCTAGTTTCTTTCACTCCGCATGTTCTCAAGATTCGTTTTTTTTCAAGATTCAATTGTTAAAAATATACACTTATTGTTTTAAAATTATCATTAATATTAACATTTTCTCTCTTTTTTTCCCCCCCACTACAGGAAAATAAACGGTGGATACCCTGCACCCGCACCCTACCTCCACCTCTCTTGGAAGCCCGACTTTCTAGCGTTCTAGGGGCATCGAAACAGCAGCGGTCAGGCAGCATACAGAGGGGCGCCCCGCCCCCCGCCCATCCCCGCCGTCGCCTCGCTTACGTCACTGCTCCGAGTCGCAGACTCCCTCCCTCCTTCCCTGTCGCGGTAGCTTTGACAGAGCGCGATGGCGGCGGCCGGGGCTGCAGGGGTGCCGGCGACCGTGTCGGAAAAGCAAGAATTTTACCAGCTCCTGAAGAACCTGATCAATCCAAGCTGTATGGTGCGGAGGCAAGCTGAGGAAATCTATGAGAACATTCCAGGTCTGTGTAAGACTACATTCCTCTTAGATGCCGTCAGAAATAGAAGAGCAGGTTATGAGGTGAGACAAATGGCTGCCGCACTGCTACGACGGCTTTTGTCCTCTGGGTTTGAGGAGGTCTATCCAAATCTGCCTTCTGATGTTCAGAGGGATGTCAAGATTGAACTGATACTGGCTGTTAAGTTAGAAACACATGCTAGCATGAGGAAAAAGCTTTGTGATATTTTTGCGGTGCTGGCCAGGAATTTGATAGATGAGGATGGCACTAACCACTGGCCAGAAGGTCTGAAGTTCCTTATTGACTCGATCTACTCTAAAAATGTGGTTCTGTGGGAAGTTGCACTTCACGTTTTCTGGCACTTTCCTGGGATTTTTGGGAACCAAGACCGGCATGATTTGGATATCATCAAAAGATTGTTGGACCAGTGTATTCAAGATCAAGAACATCCAGCAATCAGGACATTATCCGCTAGAGCTGCAGCTGCATTCGTTCTTGCTAATGAGAATAATATTGCTCTTTTCAAAGACTTTGCAGACTTGCTTCCTGGAATCTTACAGGCTGTGAGTGATTCATGCTACCAGGATGATGATTCTGTGCTAGAATCCCTTGTTGAGATTGCAGATACTGTACCTAAGTACTTGGGGCCTTATTTAGAAGATACTCTACAGCTGAGCCTGAAGTTATGCGGAGACTCTAGGCTTAGTAATCTGCAACGCCAACTGGCCCTTGAAGTAATAGTGACCTTGTCTGAAACCGCAACGCCAATGTTGAAAAAACATACAAATATTATTGCACAGGCAATTCCTCATATATTAGCAATGATGGTTGATCTACAAGATGATGAGGACTGGGTAAATGCTGATGAGATGGAAGAAGATGATTTTGACAGTAATACAGTTGCTGCTGAAAGTGCACTAGACAGACTGGCTTGTGGGCTTGGTGGAAAAATTGTTTTACCAATGACCAAGGAGCATATCATGCAAATGCTTCAGAGCCCTGACTGGAAATGTCGACATGCTGGATTAATGGCCTTATCTGCCATTGGAGAAGGTTGCCATCAGCAAATGGAACCAATTCTAGATGAAACAGTTAACTCTGTTTTGCTTTTTCTTCAGGATCCTCATCCAAGGGTGAGGGCTGCAGCCTGTACTACACTTGGACAGATGGCTACAGATTTTGCACCTAATTTCCAAAAGAAATTCCATGAAACAGTCATTACAGCTTTGTTGCGCACCATGGAAAATCAAGGTAATCAGCGTGTGCAATCTCATGCAGCTTCTGCTCTTATTGTTTTCATTGAAGACTGCCCCAAATCACTACTAGTTCTATATTTGGATAATATGCTGAAAAATATACATTCCATCTTGGTAATAAAACTTCAAGAGTTAATTCGGAATGGAACCAAGTTGGCCTTGGAACACCTTGTGACAACCATTGCCTCAGTTGCAGATACAATAGAAGAAAAATTTGTTCCATATTATGATACATTTATGCCCTCACTGAAGCATATTGTTGAGCTTGCTGTTCAGAAGGAACTCAAGCTTTTGAGAGGAAAAACCATTGAGTGCATTAGTCACATTGGTCTTGCTGTTGGGAAAGAAAAATTTATGCAAGATACATCAAATGTGATGCAGCTGTTGTTGAAGACACAATCAGATTTAAATAGTATGGAAGATGATGACCCACAGACCTCTTACATGGTTTCAGCATGGGCTAGGATGTGTAAAATTCTTGGAAAAGATTTTCAACAGTACCTTCCACTGGTTGTTGAGCCTCTTATTAAGACTGCTTCAGCTAAACCTGATGTTGCTCTCTTAGATACTCAAGATGTGGAG
The DNA here is from genome assembly GCF_047511655.1 of Castor canadensis. Taxonomy (NCBI): domain Eukaryota; kingdom Metazoa; phylum Chordata; class Mammalia; order Rodentia; family Castoridae; genus Castor; species Castor canadensis. The sequence continues at coordinate 65,341,424 of NC_133398.1, forward strand.
AATATGAGTGATGATGATGGCTGGCAATTTGTAAATCTTGGGGACCAGCAAAGTTTTGGGATTAAAACTTCAGGACTTGAAGCAAAAGCAACTGCTTGCCAGATGTTAGTTTACTATGCTAAGGAGTTAAGAGAAGGATTTGTAGAATACACAGAACAAGTTGTGAAGCTGATGGTTCCTTTACTGAAATTTTATTTCCATGACAATGTTCGAGTGGCAGCTGCTGAAGCCATGCCTTTTCTCCTAGAATGTGCAAGAATTCGTGGCCCAGAGTATCTTTCACAGATGTGGCAATTTATATGTGATCCTTTAATCAAGGCTATTGGGACTGAACCTGATACAGATGTACTCTCAGAAATAATGAATTCTTTTGCAAAGTCCATTGAGGTAATGGGAGATGGTTGTCTTAATGATGAACACTTGGAAGAATTGGGAGGCATTTTGAAAGCAAAACTTGAAGGACACTTTAAAAACCAAGAGTTACGACAAGTTAAAAGACAAGAAGAAAACTATGACCAACAGATCGAGATGTCTCTGCAAGATGAAGATGAATGTGATGTTTATATTCTGACCAAAGTATCAGATATTTTGCACTCATTATTTAGTACTTACAAAGAAAAGATTTTACCATGGTTTGAACAGCTACTTCCGTTAATTGTAAATCTAATATGTTCAAGTAGGCCATGGCCAGATAGACAGTGGGGATTGTGCATATTCGATGATATCATAGAGCACTGTAGTCCAACCTCATTTAAGTATGTTGAGTATTTTCGGTGGCCAATGCTACTAAATATGCGAGATAACAACCCTGAAGTTAGGCAAGCTGCTGCTTACGGCCTGGGTGTTATGGCACAATTTGGTGGCGATGATTATCGTTCTTTATGTTCAGAAGCTGTTCCACTGCTGGTTAAAGTTATTAAGTGTGCAAATTCCAAAACCAAAAAAAATGTCATTGCTACAGAGAACTGTATCTCAGCAATAGGGAAGATTTTGAAGTTTAAGCCTAACTGTGTAAATGTAGATGAAGTTCTTCCACACTGGTTATCATGGCTTCCACTGCATGAAGATAAAGAGGAAGCTGTTCAGACTTTGAGTTTCCTCTGTGACTTAATTGAAAGTAACCACCCAGTTGTAATTGGTCCAAATAATTCTAATCTTCCCAAAATAATCAGTATAATTGCAGAAGGAAAAATCAATGAGACTATTAACTATGAAAATCCTTGTGCCAAACGCCTAGCTAATGTTGTTCGTCAAGTACAGACTTCTGAAGAATTATGGTTGGAATGCATATCCCACCTTGATGATGAACAACAGGAAGCCTTACAGGAGTTACTAAATTTTGCTTGAAGCACTTTAATATCACTTGAATATCATCTACCATAAAAGTAATACAAATAAATGTGAGTGAATTCTATTACAAATGAGAGAACTGTTTTCTCCCTGCTAAGCAACCATATTTCCTTCCCATGTTTCTCAAGGGTTAGTCAATGTCACAGCTTTTTGTTTACCTTGCATGTTTTATCTCTGAAACATAGACATGGTGATAACCTGTGCTTCCAGTTGTCTTAGAATGTTTGTCACCTTTCCCCTATTTGGTGTGAAGTATATAAATTGTTGCTATTTGTCTGAATTATTGATGCTGGACAAACAGTAAACTTGGTGCCAGGATGTCATGCTGCCTGTCAAAAGATCCTAAGGTAAGACAGGAGAACTTCTAGGACAAACATCTTTGGAATTGAGGGTGAAGGGTACAGTGACAGGCTTATTATTCCTTGATAATACTCCTGGTTTTTATGATAGTGGGAGGATGCCAAACTGAGAGTTGCAAGATATTGCAGTGGGAGTTTTCTCTATAATGTATATGAACTTTTAAATTACTTTGGAGAACTAGTTGGGACCTATCCAAATTTAGTTCCCAAGGTGTCCAGCTGAGAAGAGAATTTTTAAATCTCTTTAACCAAACTGGTTATCTAGAACTCCAAGAATCACGGTTAATGAAAAAAGTACTGTGCTTCTAACATTGGTAATATTTAACAAACTATAACACAGTGTTTAACAAATAGTTAGTAATAGTGTTTGTGGGAGTCAGCATATGTGTTCAGCAGAGTATTGCTTTGTGTATGTATGCCATTTTCCCCCTGCCAAGCAGCTCAACAAGAAGAGAAGCCCTGATTCAGAAAGGGGCCTAAGAAATTTCTATTTTGAAGAAGTTCCTAACAGATAACTGCAGTAGCTCTGAGGGGTATTCTAAAATGAAAGAGAAATAAACTTAATTTTATCTTTAAACATTAAAAAGACAATAGCTTTAAGACTAGTCATTTATCAGTATAAGAAAACAACTCTATAATCTAAGATTAATTGTAATGTCAGTCTTTAATGTTGAGCTTTTTGTAGGGTAGAAAAAAGCCTCAATATATCATCCATCTAAAACTTAAAGACAAATATATTTATCATGATTCCCTGGGACTATTGTGAGTACTGTATGTGTAAAATATTTGGCAAATATTTAAGACCTAGTAAGTGCTCAATAAATCGTCACTGTTACTGTTGTTGTTGTTTGTCCCTCCACTGTGTTCTTAATAGTTTGGAATTCCTTTTACAAGTGGAATTTTCAGATGGGCAGGCCATATAGATAGGTATTAGATATGCAATTCCTGTCCTATACAGTTGCTTATTAATGGGAAGAAAGAAAGTTAAGAATGTTACATACAGTATGGTCACAATTTTTAAAATTATTTAAAACTCTACCTCGAAGGACGTGTTTCATAATAGCTAAGATCTTGGCCTTTTCGTGAATGAGAGTTGAGTCCCTTTTAGTCACCCACACTTGTTTTTTATATACCTTAAGAAACCCTTGATCAACATTGCTAGCAATTCATACACTCTTGTGTGTGAGGAATTAGAAATCCTGTCAGACGACTTGGAATTAGGCACCTAAAGTTTTGAAGTATGACAGACATAGGTTTTAATTTTGGTGAACTTCTTGTTTCCCCGTCTATAAATGAGGATAACCTAGCTTATAGGATTGTCGTGAGAATTAAGGAACATAATATAAAGTGCCTAGTGGCATAGGATTCAATAAATGAAAGCTATTATCAGGGGGTCATAAATAGAGCTGGTGGTCAAAAGGGAGGAGAGGATATTTGCTTGAATGGTAGGCTCCAGATTCTTGGGCTTTGTCAAAGGAAATGAGTGATGTCCTGTCAGACATGTCTGGTCCCTGCCCTTTTTAACCTCCTGAGTTGAGGTATGTCTGCAGCCTCTGAGGAGCCAACCCTATAGATATCTAATATAGATATTTGACATAGAGAAGACCTTGAAGATCAGATAAGTGTGTTTTTGTGTGTGTGTAGGAGAGTGTAAGTACACTAAAAACTCTGAAGTATTCTAATTTCACTATTTTACCTACAAGTGGTATTTAACTTACTGGACAAACAAACTGAAAAACTTTGAGGTATTGAATTTTCTCAGCCCTTTAAAGGTGGTATTAGTGACAAGTAAGCAATCTTAACAGTCAGAATATCTCAACAATTTTGCTATACATTTTACATTTAAAATGAATAATTTCTATAGTTTTTGTATTTAATTCCAAGTTTCAAGCAAGAGGGCCTGTGTAAGGTCAAAACGTAGTATGTGTGCATTCAACTAGAACATGAGAAAATAATATCTGCTTTATGGAATTATTAATCCCCCCCTCCATATTTTTAAAAACATGTAAGTTAAGTTCACTTCTTGGTCATTTAAAAATAATTTTAAAATGTGTAGTGAGATTGTAAAGCTACAGCAGTAACTAATGCTGTTCAGCTCAGACTTGGAATATTTGGAGACTTTTTTGGTAAGGTTCCATTCTCTCTATTTATTCTTATCAGAACTCAAAAATGTAGAAGTACGGAAATTTTTTTTTGAAATTTCCACAGGAAAAAAATTAGTTTCCAAACATGAATTGATGTTAAGAATTGGGAGAAGTTTCTTAAACTAGCTCTACAAATTACCTTTTTCTTTTGCATGTGAACCTTTCTAAACTTTCCAAAATGCTAATTTAAAAAAAAAAAAGGCAGTCGCAAAGGAGGGGGTGCAAAAAGGATGTGAATTTTTACAATGGAGGGCATTTACATGTTGTGCTTTCTTACTATTTGCCATTAACAAAGGTTATCCAGAAATTTCCTTTAGGATAAATTACTGCTTTGAGAGAAACAAGGGTCTCACGGAAGGAGTATCCTCCCGTGCCACTTGCTCTTTTTAAAAAATTATTCATTTATTCATATGTGCATACATTGTTTGGGCCATCTCGCTCCTCTCCCCGCGCCTCCCTCACCCCCCCTCTCTTCCAGGCAGAACCTGTTCTGCCCTCTTCAATTTTGTGGAAGAGAAAACATAAGAGATAATAAGACATAGCATTTTTGTTAGCTTGAGAGAAAGATAGCTATACAAAGAGATACCTAGCATTGCTACCACGCACATGTGTATTACAACCCCAATTGGTTCCTGTCTGGCTCCTGCCACTCGCTCTTTAAAGCCACTGGGCGCCATCCTGGGAGAGGCTCCCAGACGCATGCGCTCTGCTTTCCCCTCCACCCCGCCCCTTATAGTCGTCTGCGCACTAATGACATCATTGGTCGGCGCTGCACACCCGGGCCTCCCGATGGGTGGCGAAGCCCAAGTCCTGGATTTCGCGTAGCTGGGCGGGACACGAGGGGGGCGGGGGGACATTTTATTCTACCACGCACGCGCAACAGGGATGGCGACGATGCCTCTTTCTTTGCCTCTTTCCACAGCTCTCCCCAGCCGGGGAAACTGAGTGCCCTCCCCTCCTCCCCTTCCCCACCCTCCCCCCCTCCCCCGCCCAGCGGGGCTTCTAACTGACAGTTGTCGCCGGGCCCCGTCAGTGCGCTGCCTCCTCCTGCCCGGGTCCCCTGCAGGTAGAGAGGGGCGGGAGGGGGTGTGAGGGAGAGGAGGAGTCGGAGCCGCCGCGGCCCAGTGCTGCGGCCCACTCCGGGGAGGAGGGAGAAGAGCACCCCCTCGTACTCCTGCCCCCTCCCAGCCCCCTGCCGGCCCGGGAGGGGGTGGGGCGCCGAGGTCGCTGCAGCCCCGCCGGGCCTGGACGGTGAAGAACGAGCGGGCGGGGCGCGGTGGGTGAAGCCGGCGAGGGCCGCGCGGGTGCTGCCGGGGGAGGGGAGAGGAGGGCACCTAGGCTCTCCTCTCCCCCCTCCCCCCGCGCCATGTAACCCCGCCCGCCGGCGGCGAGCTCGAGACCCCCGCGCGCACCGATCCGAGCCGGCATCTGAGGAGCGTGAGGCCCGATGCGGCAGGGGCTGCGCGGCGCGGCCGAGCCGTGAGGAAGCGGCCCGCGCTCACACGTCCTTCGACACTTGGAGCCGCCGGCTCCGGGCCGCCCAGCCTGGGCCTGCCGCGGGGCATGAGCGTGCCCGAGACGCCGGGGGAGATGGAGCCGGCCGGGGAGGAGGAGCGGCCGCCACCTGCGGCCGAGGAAGAGAACCAGGAGGAGATAGCAGCGGCGGCGGTGGCGCCGGCCCGCAGGAGTGCCTCCTCGCTGGAGGACGCGGACGGCCCAGAGGAGGAGGCGGCGGAGACCATGGTGGTCGCGGAAGGTGGCTGCAAGGAGCAGGAGCTGACCTACGAGCTGCAGCAGGGCTACCGCATCCTAGGCGAGTTCCTGCAGGAGAAGCACAGGGGCCTCACTGCCCCCTTCCTGCAGCCCTTGGGGGGCGTTGCCGCCGGGGAGGAGGAGGTGGCCGAGGGGCCGCGCAGTGGGGGCCGGGGCAGTCGCGCCCTCCCGCCGCCGCCGCCGGGCCAGGGCCTGAGTCTGCTGAAGATGGAGGAGAAGTTCGCCAGCGGCCAGTACCGGGGCATCACGGAGTTTGTGGCGGACTTCAGGTTGATGCTGGAGACGTGCTACCGCCTGCATGGAGTGGACCACTGGATGTCCAGACAGGGCCAGAAGCTGGAGATGTTGCTGGAGCAGAAGTTGGCGCTTCTCTCCCGGTAAGCGAGCCGCGGCGCGGGTGGGACTGACAGACCGACACAAACACACCCTCGCACGTGTCCGAGGATGGGCTGGGCCAGGGGCCGGGGGGCGGCGCTGATAGGTGCCGAGTCGGTGCCGGAGAACCCCGGAGGAGGAGCAGCGCGGGGCGCGGGCGGGGAGGGGCGCTGGAAGCCGACGCCCCGAAGGATGCCGGGCGTCCGCCCGCCGAAAGCTTGGCGGCCGCCGGGCGGGGCGGTGGACGCCGCGTGGAGTGGCTCCCGTAAGGAGGATCTCACGTGTAGGCAGAGGGGAAGCTCGCGAGGGATGGACACTCGACATGCGCTGGGGACGAAATCTCTTTTTTCAATAATCTTAGCCTATGGAGAAAGGTGGCTGATTCAAATCACTACGATTTTTAGCTTTTACTACCCATTTCAGCCAATCGGAGATTTATTTATGGTTTTATTAAATGGTTAATGATCACGCTGGCTTATCCCTGATCTTTCCTTTTATTTGAGGAAACTGAATTTTTGCAATAAGAGAAAATAAACACAGGAGTTTACTAAAACGCATTTTTTATAAGTACTGTCTAGTTGATATAAGCCAAATTTAATTTCTTCAGGAATAGAAAGTTGATTGAATGTTGTTAGAAATGATAGTTGAGGTGGAATAGGAGTTTGACTGTAAAACGGGCTAATAGTCTACATACCTAGTAAAGTTGCTGTTTGGGTTAAGTGGGTTAGAAAACCAGCAATATTGGTTACATATCCCCATGTGTTAGCCTTAGTGTTAGTAGTGGAATAAAACGAGGTATACCTCGTATGTGAACCTGGGCATTGTACTTGTTATTTTACGGAATAGTTCCTTTTAAAAATGTGTTATTTCCTTTGTCCTTGATTTGTCGTTTTAGTTTTAAAATAATCGAATCTCTGTCACTGGTGCTATTAATCAGTGGTTTATTTCACTGAAAAATTAACATATTTCTTAATTCACTAGGGAAGTTCTCCTTAAACCAGGGAACCACTTGTATCCTTTCATGACGTAGAATTATTAGGTAATAGAATAACTATTAACACATTAGCTTTCTAAATTACCTTTAGTACGATAGTGATTTGATAATTTTGTACTGTTTATTACTGTTGTCCTCTTAGTACTTTATGGCTATGATTCATAAGAACAATACATTCACGTGTCACTATTTTTAAGTAGTAAAATATACCCCAAATTGGTGTCACAAGATTTTAAACCCAGAAGAAACTGAAGAGTTCTAGGCCACCTACTAGTCCACCTGGTTTTACAGATGTGGAAATATCTGTAGAGAGACAAGAGAATAGCTTGAAAGTGCTAAGAAGTAGCATTATAGGTTTCACTGAACTGTAGATGTTTACAAAAGGGTGGAGAGACTGTTTTTCTTTTACATAAAGGTATTTTTATCCCCTACTGGGGATTGAATCCAGGCCTCAAGCATGCTAGACAAGCAAGCTGTACCACTTGAGCCACACACACCCCTACAGTGACTAATGCTCAGAAACATATTTCTATGTGATCTGATAGTATGTATACTTAGAAATTAAACTTACAACATTGCATAATTACTAAATATAATAGTGTATCTCTGATATCCTTAGATCAAGAGATAAAAATTCTTGCATTTTGGTAGTAAAAAGTAACATGATGATCTCAAATAGATGTGTTGAGTCTCACTTTTTTTTTAAACTTGTATTTGATGTATGCACACACTTTGTAAAGGATAGGTTTGCTTGGAGATTCTAGGAAATCTTTTTTTTTTCTGTAATAGTCTAAAGTCTAAGTCATAACTAAGTAATTGCTCTGAGTGGGCACAACTTTGAAAAACACATAAATTGTAGATGTTTGGGGTACAATTTAGATATATAGATGTTCCGGAACAATATTCTATAGACTGTTCACATGAATGTGGTTTTCAGCAAGTAGGTGACTCAGACAGCTTATTTATAAATATCTTTAAAGTGGTATATGATGTTCTAGTAATACAGTCAGTATCTCTTAGATATTATCATTTTTATTTTGTCTTCTGGTGCATATTTGTAATACACTGAATTATTTTCAAATTGTAATGACAACTTTACAGGTGCTCTATATACTACTAAGTCTTCTAGTGAGCAGTAATCAGTGAGGTACTTTTGAAGAGGATGCTGCATTATCATTAGAGAGCAGCTAAGTGGCACTCTGGACACATTATGTAACTTGAGTCAGTTTCTTCATCTGTACAGTGAGAGTGTTACGCTAGGTTAGTTGAGTGTATGTGTGGATATTTTTTAGGGGGAAGGGTACTGGGGTTTGAGCTCAGGGCCTTGTGTTTGCTAGGCAGGCACCCTACCACTTGAGCCATGCCTCCAGACCTTTTTGTTTGAAATGTCTCATGCTTGTCCCTGGGCTGGCTTGGATCACAGTCCTCCTATTTTCACTTCCCATGTAGCTAGGATGACAGGTGTGCATCACCATGGCCAGCTTTGATTGTACAAATATTTGTGTCTGCTAGAGCAGGACGTTCATGTGTTAGAGATCAGAAGTTCTTTGGCCTCAAGTGGTTTACAGTTGTAGGGAAGGAAATGCCTAAAAAGATAATGCTTTTATAATGGATATAATGAATAAGGTGATCTGAAGTAAAGGGGATGGAGCAAGCATGGGAATAGCAAGTGAGAGAAGGAAAGTAGAAGAGGAAAGTGAGTATTTAAAGCTTACAGTGAGTTTGTACTTGAACTGATTCTTTAGGAGTTGAATATTGTTATTGGATTTTTTAGGAGAGTTTGACAGGGGCATTCCAGACTGCTGAACTACAATGAGTGCAAAGCATGAAACAACATGGTGTTTCTGTAAACTACAAATAATTCTGTTATGTTTCAGTATGGTCTCCAGAGTCATGTCTGCACCCCAGAATTGCAAGATGATCCATGGGGTTGAGGGAAGAAACTATTAGAGCTTCAGTATGTTCTTTAGTTTATCCTTCTAAAATTTTTTTAGTTTGTTTTTTGTGATGTTTATACTAGTACTACATATATAAACAAATTTATAAAAACTTATGTGTCATAAATAAATGTGTATATATATAAAAATATATACATATTTGTGATAGAACTAAGCTGTTCTTTCAGTTTGCAAAATCTGACTAATTGCTTGAATGAATAACATATTGAGCTACAAATGTGTTTAGTTTTCTGAAGTGGCACCATCCTTTGAAAGTCCCAACACAGTTTTTTCAAATTTTTAATATTAAAAATACAGTTTAGACTACCTACCCTATAGGTACTGTTTTCTTACTTAAGATAGTATCTCTAATGTCAATTTTATATTTTAGAAGGAATTTCATTCATCTTATCTTGTGGCAACTGAGAAACAACAATTAGCATTGTTGTTTCATTAAAAATAGGGACACAGTCATCTAAGTGAAAAGGAATTGAAAATACTTAATGTATTAGGAAGTTATGCACAGATATTTAGAAAATGTCATGTTAAGAATTATTGCCTCTCTCAAAACTGGTTTTAAAAGCTTTTTGAATATATTCTCATGTAGCCAAAAGGTGAGGTTTTCCTAACTTTAAAAGGTGGTTGTTAATAAAATATGCTTCATCAGAGACACCAATAGAACTGAATTCAAATTTTTATTATGGGCCAGACTCAGCAGCAAATGTCTGTAATCTCAGTTACTCAGGAGGCAGAGACAAGATCACAGTTTAGGGCCAGTCCAGGCAAAAAGCTAGTAAGACCCCCGCCCCTCCCCAAACCTCAACAAATAAGCTGGGTATGGTGGTGCATATGTATAATCCCAGCCTTGTAATTCCAGTTGCAAGAGAGACATAGGTAGGAGGATCAGGGTTCCAGGCCAGCCCGGGCAAAAGAGAGACCCTATCCAAAAACCCAATGGCAAAAAAAGGACTGAAGGCATGACTCAGTTGACAGAGCTCTTTCCTAGCAAGCTTAAGGTCCTGAGTTCAAACCCCAAAATACTTTTGGCCATTTAAGATACTATTTTAAAGATATTTTAAGTATCCTTCTTAAAATTATTCTTGCGTTCACAATGAAGTTGCTATTAAAATGGTGTGTGTATGGGCTAAAAAGCTTTCTTAAAACATAGTTGAAGGTTAATTTTAAAGCTGCTTTTTAGTTGACATATTTTTCTTGAGGATTAGAGTACAAAAGCATCCTTATGAAGCCTCAAAAATTTAAAAATAGAGGTGTCCTAGTACAAGTAGTAATAGAATCAAAATTAATTCTGTAGATTGATTTTAATCCTCTCCTAAGTTAAATTTGAATTTTTGTTGACTTGCTTATACTTATTGAAGATCAATGCCTAGAAATTAATTGGAAATTTTAATAAAAGATTTATTTCTCCTAAGTAGTCTAGCCCTTCCAACTGGGTTCTGTAATTCTCTTTTATATCAAACCTTAAAAATTGAGGACCTTGGGTCCAGCACAGTTACCAAAGCCTGTAATCCTAGCTAGTCTGGAGGTAGAGATCAGGTGGATCATGGCTCGAGACCACCATCCCAGGCAAAAAGTTTAGCAAACCCCTCTCAACCAATAAAAAATTGAGTGTGGTGGTGTGCACCTGTCATCCAAGCTATACAGGAGGTGTAAATAGGAGTATCCCAGTCTTATTTAAAAAATAACAAAAGCAAAAAGTGATGGGGCATGACTCAAGTGTTAGTGTCTTGCTAGCCACTGTCCAGCAAGCTAAAGGCTCTGAGTTCAAATCTCAGTCTCACCAAAAAAAATGGGGGACCTTGGGTAGTAGACTCTGAATTTGCTTCTTCAGAACTATAGAATATCAGAGGTTGATATTCTAATAATAATTGCTGTTCTTTTTATAAGTGTTTTTTAGAAAAGGTCCAAAAACCATTTTAAGGGTAGTGATGAAAATAGAGGAGTTCAACTAATAAGGCATTTATTGAGCCCTTGTTTTATTCTCCCCCCCAAAGGATTTAAAGGCTCATAGGAAAAAAAAACATGAACAGGTATGGTAAAAGGTAAAATTCATTAATGCTGTGATTCTCAAACCTATTCCCTTATCAGAACACTTAGATAATATTGCTACTATTTGTACAAAACCCTGAAATGTTAATATATTTAATTGTATCACAGAATTTTTTACGACATTGTCCAAAAGGTTTAAAACAACTTATGAGAGGAAGCCCTTAGTTGAAGAGATTCTATCTAGCACCTTAGTTTTTTTTTTTTTCTCCTACAAATTGGAAAAACATAATTACTTTTTGGATTTGTGTGTGTGTGTGGATACTGGTGTTTGAACTCAGGGCCTTGCAATTGCATGCACTCTACCACTTGAGCCAGCCCTCCAGCATTTTTGTTGTTTAGGTTTTTTCAGATAGGGTGTCTCACTTTTTGCCCTAGGCCATCTTGAACCATGATCCTCCTACCTCTTCCTCCCGTGTAGCTTGAATTACAGACATGTACCACCACACCCTGCCTACTACTTCGTTTTTTGATGATTAAGCTTAGGAAAATACCATGTTCCCACATTGCATACTTTGAGGACTACTGTGTTGGGCTGTGTTATAGAGTGTTAAGTTTGTGAAAAGGAGAGATAACTACACTGGTGTGAGGGAGCTGAGATTAACAATATTTTATTAGATTTTATTCAGGAGGTTATAGTTTTTGAAGAGAGTAGAATATTGATTGGTAGGTAAAATTGAAGAGTTGAACAATTATTTGAGCTATTCTGTGCTAGGTAGTATGTAAAATTGTATCAATACAGAGGTAAGCTTGACCTTGTCCATTATTTCAAGTTTATAGGTAACAGAAACACAAAATTAAAAATGCAGGGGTAGGGGAGTACAGAGTATTTGGGAAATACTTTATAACCTGTTGTTGGAATATAGGATTGAAGTAGACCTGTAGTTGCAGATAAGTATAGAAAGATGGGCAAGGCTAGTTATAGAGGACAGTGAATATTTGCTAGGGAGGTTGAATCTAAGCAGTATAAATGCATCACAGGTTTTGACTTAAGGAAGTGACATGAGGGTGGAAGTATTTTAAGGTTTGAAGACAGAAATGAAAGGAGAATGAAATAAGGAAATCAATTAAAAGGTTATGAATTAATTCTATCAAGAGATAATAATAACAAACAGTAGGAATAGAAAGGTGGATGATGATACAAAAGAGAATTTAATTCAGCAGGTACAAGCAGTAAATGGCAAATTCTTGGATATGGAGTGTGAAGGAGAGGATGCTATCCAAATGAATAGATGATTTGTGCCCAGATGATGGTGATGATGAGGTAGCATGGCAGGAGGCATTCATTTGAAGATATCCACTTGAACATTTTAGAAGTGCACATATAGTGATGAGAACTAGAGATGCTCAATGAATGGTTAACTTGCAGAAGGATGATGGTTGAAAAAATGAGAGTGAATAATATTGCTTAGGACAGAGTCTAGTAAAATACAGGGGGACCGAAGTGGAACTTTACATGAGGATTGATTATCTTCAGCAATCTTTTTGAAAAGAAAAAGGATTAGAAAAATTATCACTAAAATGTGTATAATACATGCTAAAAGCTGAGCAGTTTGAGAAAAGGCATTTAATGAAGCCAAAAAGTTTGTTACATAGCATAAGTAAAAGGCATTATTTGAAATACTGCATGCAAACTTACAGACTTCATTATTTAAAGAGGTTTTTCTTCCCCTTGAAAATATTAAGAATGATTTAGATTTCACATAATAAAAGTCCAATGTTGTCTCCCTTATGTAGTCTGTTTCTCTTTGTGTGCTAGTCATCTCCATTGCTGTGACATAATACCTGAGTAAAACAAAGGATGAAAAATTAATTCCATTTCATACTTGTAATATTTTAGCTTTCTATTCATCTTTAGGCTATCTGCATAAAGTTACAATTCCACAGAACAAATAATAGCCATTTTTACTGTCCAGGAACTTACATAGTATTGTGAGTTTTTAAAATTCATATTACCTGAAATTCTTTTTTTTTTAATTGGGAAAGACTAATAAATCCCAGTGGTGATATTATCTATCACTAAGCCTTTTGTTATATTGTCTTTCATCTGGGACTTGTTAATGTTCCAGAATTAATCATGCTTAAAAATAAGTCTTTGAAAAAAAGACTAAGGAAAAACCAACAAAATATTAATTGTGGTTATTGCTAAGTAGATAAATAGTATTTTCCTCTTTAACTTTCCTATATATATTCCTCGATTTTCTAAAATAAGCATATTTTATAGTAAAATTTATATTTATTGAAAAGAAATAATATTTATAATTTTGGTAAACTACATAGAAACAAAATTGTGTTAAAATAAGTATTACCAAGGCTGTGAAACAGTACACATATTAAATTATCTGTTTGTAACTAGATGGTGGAACTGCGAGTGAATTTTAATTTTTCCTTCCACTCTTCCTGGTTTTTAATTTTTTCTGCAGTGATCAATGTATTAATGTTGACATTTTTCATAATTCCATTTAAAATATGAAACCCACGTATTTTCTAGGTGTGACTTTAAGGACTTGGAATTGCTAGTAATAAGAACTAACCCCGGGTTTTCAGACAAAAATTATTTTTCTGATAGTGTACTTTTATATCTCTTTAATGTGTCTTAGAATTCACATTGCTTCATATCTGTGTCGTGATCTCATTAAAAGATAAAAGAGAAAATACAGAAGATAAGCTAGCTTAAAATAAAACTACTTGACTCTTGCTTTACTTTCTAAGTACTTTACTACTGTTGCTCTTCTATGAGAAAAAGTCTCCTGTGTTAAAATCAGTGAGAAAAAAAAAAAAAAACGCCAAGATACAATGCAGAAGTTGAGTTGTTTAACACATGAAATAGCTGGAGATCTTCTCTCTCAGAAGGATGGCTCCCTCTTTCAGATATATCTCATTTGGCGACATACGTTTTCTTTCGAATGATAACATCTCAATTTGTAGTTAACTATAGTTGTAGTTTTAAAGGTCTAGCTTTAAATTAAGTTTAGCAATTTTTTAAAAATTATAATAACTTCCACAGTAAATTGACTTTTGTGGTAATGTACATTCTCAACCTCTTGAGGTTGATACCAGAAAGAAAGTATCTTCTACAAAATGTGTACTGAGGTAGAATATTGATTATTTTCCCAGTGGCAGTTCATATTTTTTTGTTTTTAAAGCCACTTTTCAGTGTTAGTGTTAGATTACCAAACAAATATAGTAAAGGATACCAAAATTTTGCTAAATAAATAACTTCTAGTGAGTTCAGGAGTTACTTTTTCTGTTTGTTCTAAAAATAAGAACCGAGTTCACTTCATTTTATAAAGAAGGAAACACACCATCTGAAAAACTTACTATAGTACAAAAGTTTCACATAGAAGTAGTTATAAATAGGTTGTTTCCATGTGAGCTCACAAGCAACATTTTTGACATATCTTAATTTTAAAATAGAAGGTGAAAATATTGCAAAGTAATCAATAAAATCAAATACATGTTTTATATTTGTTTTGAATACCTCTGATTGTGCTTGAGGAAAAACAAGTTTAAAGTTGACTCTTTTACCACAGATAATTTCATTTACTGGCTTTTCTCTTTCTTCTCTGCTGCCTACCTTATCTGCAAGCCTTTCCTAACCTTTTTCTAAAGTAATGTCCCTCTTCACCATCATTATCTATCCCCCTTAACCTCTTCTATTTTTCTTCATGGCTTTTATTATAATCTAATATGTAATATTTAGTGTATATATATATATATATATATATATATATATATGTGTGTGTGTCTTTTCTCACAAGAATGTAAAATCTATTAGAGAAGGGACTTTTTCAGCTTGATTTGCTGCTGTTTGACTTCTATGAACATTGACTTCAAATTAAACAATATATAGTTGTTGAGTAGAGACTCAGTACCTTCCTTTAAAGAGTGGATACAATGTTCAAAAACCTGGTAGATTGCAAAATTCCAGGCCAGCCCCTGCAATTTAGGGAGTCCCTATCTCAAAGTAAAAAGAGGTAGGGTTTAGCTCAGTGATAGAACATTTGCCTAGCATTTGTGAGGCCCTGGGTTCAATGCTTATTCCCGCCCCCCCCCAACAAAAAAAAAACAGCATAATAGGAAGTAGTATAGGGTTTGGCATGGTAGCACAAGTCTGAAATCCCAGTGTTCAGGAGGTAGAGGCAAAAGGATTCCAAACTGGAGGCCAGTATGGGAAATATAATTAGACCTATCTTAAATTTTAAAAAAAGCAAAAACGTGGGTATGGTGACACGTGCCTATAATCCCAGCACTCAGAGGGCTGAGGCAGAAAGATCTCAAGTTCAAGGCCAGCCTGAACAATTTAGCAAGACCCTGTCTCAAAAAAAAAAAAAAAAAAAAAAAGTAGTGCCAGTCATGGTGATATAGGCCCATAATCCTAGTTACTTGAGAGGCGGAAGTAGGAGGTCGCATTCTAAGGTCTGCCCAGGACAAAAAGTGCAAGACTCTATCTGAAAAATAATTGAAGCAAAAAGGGGCGTGGAGGTGTGGTTCAAGTGGTATACCACCACCTGCCTAGCAATCTCAGGCCCTGAGTTCAAATTCCAGAACCACCCCCTCCCAAAAAGAGAAAACAACTACAAATGCTGGTGAGGATGTGGTGGTAGGGATAAGTGAAGGAACCCTTACACACTGTTAGTAGTAATGTAAATCAGTACAGCCACTGTGGAAATTAACATAAGGTTCCTCAGAATCTAATAATAGAACTACCATATGATCCTGCTATACTCTCTTGGGCATATATCTGAAGGAATGTTGGTGACCGTACAACACAGATACCTACACACCCATTCTTTTTTTGCAGCAGCCGTATTGAAAAATAGCAAAACTGTGGAATCAGCCTAGGTATCCAATAACTGGTGAATGGATTTGAAAAAGCGTGGCACATGTACACAATGGAGTATTCACTAATAAAGAAAAACAAAATTATGTCATTTTCAGGAAAGTGGGTGCAACTGGAGATTATCATGTTGAGCAAGATAAGAAAAGCTCAGAAAGATAAAATCACATTTTTGCTCCTGTGTGGAATCTAGACCTTAATAATAATGACATGATTGTAAAAGAGGAACTGTTGGGGGAATAATATTTAGGGGGGAGGGAGAAAGGAGAGAGTGATGAGGTGTGATGAAAATAGCGTAATGAAACCCATTAACTGTTGGGGTGGGCTTAAGGTAGTGTATGTTTTATGTGGTAAGACAGGTATAATTCATTGTATTCAACATACATTTACAGGGAGATTCAAAGATGAATATAGAAAGACAGGAGTAGATTAAGTTGATGTAGAGAATTCCAGGCAACAACAACAGCATATTCAAAAGGGAAAAGGGAAAAAAGTGACTGTATATAGCTAAGGAGTAGCCTGTAGTTTGGTTATGTAGAGTATAGTTATATATAGAAAAGTAGTGACAGGTGCAACTAGGAAGGCCAAATTCTGTAGTCAGATCATGGAGGGCTTAATATACTGTGCTAATAAAGAATTTGATACTCCATATTAGGAAGTTATTGTATTAAAGGCTTTTAAATTAGTGAAATATAAGGGGTACATACATACATGAAATGGAGGAGAAAACTAGTGTCAGTTTGACATCCCTTAATTTTCAGTGTGTCATTCTTTTGACTACCAAGTTAAAGGAATTGCATTTGACTTTCTCTTTGAAGAATTATATATACGAATGTGTCTGGAAATTGTTGTTATATATTGCAGAAATCCTAGAGTAATACTAACAAAAAGAGAAAGACTTTTTCTGAAACAGGTAATATGTTGATTTATATCACTAAATAATTTGAGGTGGACTTAGTTTTGTTTCTTTAAATAATTTTAGTCTTCTAGTTCTTGGGGGAAAAATATGTTAAATATAGGTACTTCTATTTAGGTTATTCTAGCTACCAAGTTATTTTTCTTTTCTTTTTTTTTTTTTAGCTGTATGAAATAACATTTTTTAATTCATTTGTTCATATGTACATACATTGTTTGGGCCATTTCTCCCCCCCTGCCCCCCTCTGTCTCCCTCTTCCCCCCCACCCCCCTCACTTCCAGGCAGAATCTGTTCTGCCCTTTTCTCCAATTTTGTTGAGTAGACATAAGCAGTAATAAGAAAGACATAGCATTTTTGCTAGTTGAGCTAAAGATACCTATACAGAGAGATTCCTAGCATTGCTTCCATGTACAAGTGTATTACAATCCAAATTGATTCATCTCTACCTGACCTTGTCATTAGTTCCCAATCATCTTCCCATATTGACCTCTGTCATTTTAAGGTTACTGTATTAGCTCCTCTGCAGTGGTGACATCAAACACTTCCAAGTTTTGGGTTTCCTCCCTATCCCCATTCCTCCCATATGTGCTCTCCCCTTAGAGTGTGACCCAAATCCAACAACATTGTTGCATTTACCCTAGACCTAAAGTTGGCATATGAAGGAGAACATAGGATTTTTGATCTTCTGAGCCTGGCTAACCGCACTCAGGATGATGTTCTCCAGTTCCATCCACTTACTTGTGAATGATAAGATTTCATTCTTCTTCATTGCTGAGTAAAATGCCATTGTGTATAAATACCACATTTTCTTAATCCATTTGTCAGTAGTGGAGCATCTTGGCTGTTTCCATAACTAGGCTACTGTGAATAGTGCTGCAATAAACATGGGTGTGCAGGTACCTCTGGAGTAACCTGTGTCTCATTCTTTGGGTATATCCCTAGGAGTGGGATTGCTGGATCATATGGCAGATCTATGTTTAGATTTTTAAGAAGCCTCCATATTATTTTCCAGAGTGGTTACACTAGCTTGCATTCCCACCAGCAGTGTACCAGGTTTCCTTTTTCCCCACAACCTCACCAACACCACCACGTTCGTGGTGTTTTTGATGATAGCTATTCTATTGGGGATGAGGTGGAATCTTAGTGTGGTATTAATTTGTATTTCCTTTATGGCCAGAGATGGTAAGCATTTTTTCATGTGTTTTTTGGTCATTTGAATTTCTTCTTTTGAGAAAGTTCTGTTTGGTTCAGTTGCCCATTTTTTTATTGGTTCATTGATTTTGGGAGAGTTTAGTTTTTTGAATTCCCTGTATGTTCTGGTTATCAGTCCTTTGTCTGATATATAGCTGGCAAATATTTTCTCCCACTGTGTGAGTGGTCTTTTCAGTTTAGAGACCATTTCTTTTGTTGTGCAGAAGCTTTTTAATTTTATGTAGTCCTATTTATCCATCCTTTCTCTTAGTTGATGAGCTGCTTTGGTTCTATTGAGGAAGTCCTTGCCTGTAGCTGTTGCTTCCAGAGTATTCCCTGCTCTTTCCTGTACTAACTTCAGAGTTTTGGATCTGATATTAAGGTCCTTGATCCAATCTGAGTTGATGCTAGTACAGGGTGATAAACATGGATCTAGTTTCAGTTTTTTGCGGATGGATAACCACATTTCCCAGCAACATTTGTTGAAGAGGCTGTCTTTTCTCCATTGTATGTTTTTGGCACCTTGGTCAAAAATAAGGTGGGCATAGCTGTGAGGATTCATGTCCGGTCCTCTATTCTGCTCCACTTGTCTTCATGTCTGTTTTTCTGCCAGTACCATGCTGTTTTTATTGCTAATGCTTTATAATATAGTTTGAAATTGGGTATTATGATACCTCCAGCATTGCTCTTTTTGCTGAGTGTTTCCTTGGCTATTTGTGGTCTCTTGTGTTTCCAAATGAACTTTAGGGTAATTTTCTAAACTCTGTGATGAATGTCATTTGGATTTTGATGGGAATTGCATTGAACATGTAGATTGCTTTTGGTAGTATAGCCATTTTTACTATGTTGATTCTACCAATCCAAGAGCATGGGAGATCTTTCCCACCTTCTGTAGTCTTCCTCTATCACTTTTTTTCAGGGGTTTGTAATTCTCCTTGTAGAAGTCATTCACATCCTTTGTTAAGTTTACTCCTAGGTATTTGAAATTTTTTTCTTGAGGCTATTGTGAATGGAATTGTTTCCATATATTCTTTCTCAGTTTGTTCATTGTTGGCATATAGAAAGCTAATGATTTTTGTAAGTTGATTTTGTAACCTGCTGCTTTGCCATAGCTGTTTATGGTGTCTGGGAGTTTTGGGGTAGAGTTTTTTGGGTCTTTAAGATGTAGGATCATGTCATCTGCAAATAGGGATATTTTGACAGTTTCTTTACCTATTTGTAATCCTTTTATTTCTTCTTCTTGCTAATTACTCTGGCTAGGAATTCCAGGACTGTGTTGAATAGGAGTGGGGATAGTGGGCACCCTTGTCTCATTCCTGATTTTAGGAGAAATGGTTCAGTTTTCTCCATTAAGTATGATGTTGGCTATAGGTTTGTCATATGTAGCCTTTACAGTGTTAAGGGTCATTCCTTCTATTCCTTGTTTTCTTAGAGCTTTTAGCATAAAATGGTGTTTCATCTTATCAAAGGCCTTTTCTGCATCTATTGAGATGATCAAGTGGTTTTTGTCTTGCTTCTATTAATGTGCTGTATTACAGTTATAGATTTGTGTATGTTAAGCCACCCCTGCATCCCTGGGATGAAGCCGATTTGGTCATGGTAAATGATCTTTCTGATATGTTGTTGTATTTGGTTTGCCATTATTTTTTTGAGGATTTTTGCATCGATGTTCATTAAGGATATTGGCCTATAGTTCTCCTTTGTAGAGGTGGCTTTGTCTGGTTTTGGGATGAGTATAATACTGGCTTCATAAAATGTGTTAGTTCTGTTTCATGGAACAGTTTAAGGAGAGTTGGTATTAGTTGTTCTTTAAAGGTCTGATAGAATTCAGCAGAGAATCCATCAGATCCTGGACTTTTCTTTTTTGGGAGACTCTTTATTGTTCCTTCAGTTTCATTTTGTGTTATAGACAAATTCAAGTGATTATTGTACTCTTGGTTCAACTTTGGGTGGTCATACGTATCTAGAAATTTGTCCATTTCTTCAAGATTTTCAAATTTATTAGAATAGAGATTCTCAAAGCAGTCTCTGATGATTTCCTGGATTTCTGTGGTATGTGTTGTTGTTATCTCCCCTTTTGCATTTCTGATTTTACTGAGTGGGTTTTTTCTCTCCTCATTTTAGTCAGGTTTGCCTCTGTCAATCTTCTTTATTTTTTTAAAGAACCAGCTTTTTGTTTCATTGATTCTTTGTATGGGTTTTTTTTTTATTTCTATTTCATCCTTCATTTTTATTATTTCTTTCCTTCTGCTCATTTTGGGATTTGCTTGTTTTTGTTTTTCTAGGAGTTTGAGATGTAGCATTAGGTCAATGATTGATGGTCTTTCTGTCCTTTTAATATATGCACTCATGGCTATAAACTTTCCTCTTAGGACTGCTTTTGCTGTGTCCCATAGGTTCTGGTTGGTTGTGTTTTCATTTTCATTAACTTCCAGGAATATGTTAATTTCCTTTTATTTCATCAATGACCCGTTGATCATTGAGCAATATGGTGTTCACCTTCCAATTGTTTGCATGTTTTCTACTGTTGATTTTGTTGTTGAGTTCTAGTTTTAATGCACTGTGATCAGATAGAATGCATGGTATTATTTCTGTTTTCTTATATTTGCTGAGGCTTGCTTTGTGCCCTAAGATATGATCAGTTTTAGAGAAGGTTCCATGGGCTGTTGAGAAGAATGTATATTGTGCAGAAGAATGTATATTGTGTATATTGGATGAAATATTCTGTAGACATCAGCTAGGTCCATTTGATCTATGGTGTGATTTAGTTCTAGGATTTATTTATTGATTGGTTGTTTGGATGACCTATCTATTGGTGATAGGGTGGTATTAAAAGTCTCCCACTACTACTGTGTTGGAGTCTATATGTGCTTTTAGGTCCTTCAGAGTATGTTTGATGAAATTGGGTGCACTGACGTTGGGTTCATATAGGTTGATAATTGTTATTTCTTTATGATATATTTCACCTTTTGTTAGTATGGAGTGACCTTCTTTATCTTGTTTGATCAATGTAAGTTTGAGCCTACTTTGTCCGAGTAAGTATTGCTACTCCTGCCTGTTTTCGGGGGGCCATTGGCTTGGCAAATGTTCTTCCAGCCTTTCACCCTAAGGCAGTGCTTGTTTCTGTCAATGAGATCAGTCTCCTGTAAACAACAGATTGTTGGATCTTCCTTTTTAATCCAGTTTGCCACAGGGTGTCTTTTGATGGAGGAGTTAAGTCTGTTAACATTCAGAGTTAGTATTGATAGGTATGTGGTGATTTCTGTCATTTAGTTGTTTTTGTTGTGTAAGGGTTTGATTGTGTGCAGCTGAATCAATGTTACTCTGATTCCTTGTCTTTTCTTCTCCTGGTTTTGTACTGCCTGTCCTCTTCATGGTTTTGTTTGCTTTCATTTTCTGTGTGCAGAATTCCTTGAAGAATCTTTTGTAGTGGTGGCTTGGTGGTCATATATTGGTTTTGTTTCTGCTTATCGTGGAAAACTTTTATTGCTCCGTCTATTTTGAGTGATAGTTTTGCTGGGTAGAGTATTCTAGGATTGAAGTTATTTTCATTCAGTGCCTGGAATACCTTACTCCATGCCTTTCTTGCTTTTAAGGATTCCGTTGAGAAATCTGCTGTGATTTTCATGGGTTTACTTTGTATTGTATTTGTTTTTTTCTCTTTTGTAGCCTTCAATATTCTTTCTCTGTTCTCTTATGTTATTAACGATAATATGTTGTGGGGAAGTTCTATTTTGGTCAAGTCTGTTTGGTGTTCTGGAGGCTTCCTGTACCTAAATGGGCAAAACTTTCTCAAGATTTGGGAAATTTTCTGTTATTATTGTGTTGAATATATTATGAATCCCTTTTGCTTACACCTCTTCTCCTTCAGCGTCCATGATTCTCAGGTTTGGTCTTTTGGTGGAGACCATGAGTTCTTGCATATTCCTTTCACAGATCTTGAGTTGTCTGACTAATAGTTCTTCTGTTTTTCCTTTAATTTCCATTTTATCTTCAAGTTCTGAGATACTGTCTTCCACTTATTCTAGTCTGCTGGCATGGCCTTCCATTGTGTTTTGTATTGCTGTTTCATTCTTTTTTCTGAGGTTTTCCATATCATAGGTCACTTTCTCTTTAGTATTGTCATTTTTTTGTCTTTAATTAATTTATCTCTCTATTTATAGTATTTGTTTCACTTTGGTGTTTATTTAGGACTACTATGAGTTCATTTATTTGTTGCTGTGTCTTCTTGTATTCATTTTTGGTGTCTTGCAATTTCTTGAGTACCTCGTGTATGTTTTGGTGACCACGTCTAGTAACATCTCCATGAAATTCTCAGTGATTACTTGTAGGATTTTTTCTTTGAGGTTGTTTTTGTGGGCAGCATTGGGTTCCTTGGCATCATTTGTCTTTGTTTGTTGGAGTCTGGAACTGGGTATCCGTTTTCTCATTTCCTTCTGAATCCCATATTAAATTATTTTGAGGAGGAGAATGGTTTCCATCCCTTTTTCGTCTTCCCATCACTCCACTTGGTACTGTATAACTGTGTTCTTGATAGGCTACTAGTG
Source organism: Castor canadensis (assembly GCF_047511655.1). NCBI lineage: Eukaryota > Metazoa > Chordata > Mammalia > Rodentia > Castoridae > Castor > Castor canadensis. The sequence goes on from NC_133398.1 coordinate 65,363,914, forward strand.
GTTTCAGTCAACTGTTTTCTTTCCCTTGGTTTAATTTTGTTTTATGGGTGTGTTGGGTTTTTAGGTTAATGTATGTATGCTATTCTGTCCCTGGTCTGTGTGTAATTTAGTATTGACTAACTCACAATAGTAAAACTAACAAAAGCCAAAGAAATCAACGGGGAGAGATGAACAAACAAACACAAACAAACAAGAAACAAAACAAACAAACACACAAAAAAATCTCCCAGTTCAGGAACAATAGAATTTCAGTCTTAGTAGTTCTGGTGTTACTCCTTCAGCGTCCAGCTGTGGTGTTGGTATTTAAGCAGAGGCTCTGTCTTAGTCTCTCCAGGTGGTTGGGGAGTCTCACCAGCTTTCTTCTTTCAGTGGCAGCTGCTTAGTCAGTTCTTCCCTCCATGAGGTGTGGCAGTTTGAGTTTGTATGTTGTCCTCAGGTTCCAGAGATCAGCTCTGTAGTCCACCATCTGTCCTGCTTTGGAGTTGGGTTTTCACTGTGTAGGTTTACTGGGGGCTTGTTTATTTGCCTCACCCCCTTTCTCTGGGGCAAGGTCAGTGATCCATCAGCCAGTCCCCTGCTGTCAGTGTGTTGTGATGGTTTGCTGATTATTTTTCAATTTTTCAATATAAGTGTTGCTCGCTGGCTCAGGAGATGAGCTTTGTGGACCGCTAAATGCCCTATTTCAGGCAGCAGTTTATCACCTGCCTGCTGTTGGCCCTTCTGCCTTTCCAGCATTTGTTTATTGAAAATTCACATGGAGCTCAGCTCCTTGCCCCTCCCTGCTTCTCCTGTGTGCTTACAGCACCCCACCCCCTCTGCTGTGAGTTGTTTTCAGTTCCATGTTTATTGTTCAGGGGTTTTTTTGTTTCGTTTTGGTTTTGTAGGACAGGGGGTCAGTCTGCCCAGGGGGCTATGCTGATTTATTCTAGGGGTGGCTGGGGAAATACTGCATGACGCTTGGTGTTACCTGTTGGTCTGCTGAATGTCTCCCAAGCAGGTTTGGAGCCAGCGTCTGGTGGCGTGGGAGCCCTCCTGTTTTCTCAGTGTAATGTGGTGTGGAGAAGCTTTCCAAGGGCTAGGGGTTCAGAGTGTCAAAGATTTGATTCTTCTTGGTGCTTTATTTCTGCCACGTGTGGCTCCAGCGTCTCAGCAATATTTTTGATTTACAGAGCTTATGCTGTCTGCTGCTATGCCCTACTTGCCATCTTGGATCCTCGAAGGCATTTTATAAATTATAAAAAAGTTTGTACGAACATTCCTTCTCACTTCTCGCTATACACCTCAATGTGGTCCACTGGTTTCATGAGGATCAAATTGGTTTTGTGTTCCTTAGCATTCCTAATCCTCTCCTAGTAACTTGCACTTAGGGAATGCATGGTGCAGTAAGGTCCCAAGTTACTTTTCAATAGCTTTGTCTGCTAATAACCAAAACAGAATTATGATAATATAGTTAATAAATTGCAAATATATATTGGTAATATCAGCTTACTATGCATAATTTGTCATCTTAGTCTTTTTTAACACCACACCATATATGTAAAACAAATAATTGAATAATTGCAAGAACAATCTTAAAGTAATACATAATATTGCTAATGAATTTAGAGACAATTAATTATGTCAGTATTTCAATATTCCACAGAGTACTGAACAAATACAAGAATACTATGTATATTCTCCATTTTTATCTAATCCTTTATTATGGTTCCATTATTAGTACATTAATGGTTCCTATCTTAGAATTCTAGTATAGGGAGTTTGGTTGATAGTGAAAATTTAAGTCAAAGGTTATTAGTTATTTTCAAGACTTACTTAAGTTTATGACAAAATATAAGTTATAAGAAAATATAAGTTATGAGTTATCGGATATAGTTAATTTTTTTACTAGCAATTTAAGACCCTTTTCTAGTAATAGTTAACATTCATTCTTTTCTATTGTACACTCTGCTAAGCATTCTACATGCTCTTTCAATATTTGGAAACCATAGGAAATTGCTGTAAAATTAAGAAAATCATCCAGCCCATCATATAGAGGTAATTACTTGCTAGCCTTCTTTAGTCCATCTATACACATATTGTTTATTCACACAAAAACTAAACACAAAATTTTGACTTGGCATATATGCCACTTTCTACACTAGTTATCACTGCTTAGAATTTATTTTACTTCATATGGTGTTACACATCAAACACTTTCAGCATTTTCTGTTATGTACTAACAGTATAACAATAGACCCCTGTTATACTTTTTTTTGACCCTGTAGTCTTTTTTCTTTAAAAAAATTTACTTTTTGCCACATGGATCCACTATTTTTTGTTTTGTTTGGCTGCTAACAAAGAAATGAGAATCACTTTGAAATGAAAATCAGCTTAATTCACTAACCTATTAAAAAGCAGTTGAGGCCATCAGTCATGCTGTCATGACTTTATAAGAATTATAATAAGACTATACCTTAGAAATATTTTTTGAAACCATGCATGGTGACACACAAATAATCCCAGCACTTGGGAGGCTAAAGCAGGAGGATGGCGAGCTTGAGGCCAGTCTGGGCTACATAGCAAGTTCCAGACCTGCTGAGCTACACAAAGTGAGACCAAAAGAAGAAAAGTCAAAAAACAATTTTTGATATTTGAAATCCTACAGGTTAGCTAGCTTCCTCACTATTCTACTACAATTTTGAAAAGTATGTTTTATTTATCATCTTTTATTATTAGTTAACATTTACTGTCACTGTTACTTTGTTTAAAGGGCTTGATGTATATTGAATTATTTAACACCCACAGTTATTGAGATAAGTATTTATGTAAGCCGTTTTACAAATAAAGAAGCTGAAGCATAGAAAGATGAATTTACCCAGGCTAAATACTGGCAGGGTTTGAGTCCAGAAAATTTGGCCTCAGAGCCTAAGCATTTATTCATTGTGCTATGTTGCTTTATGAGCAAATGTTGTAGGGATTGAAAGACTTTCTACTGATACACAGACTGGGGAGATCATAAGAGATTTCAGTGAATGGAGAGCATTTAGGAACCTGTAGTGGTAGGATGTAGTATTTGCAGTATTATTAAAAATCATTTATATGAAAAAAACTATTACAGTAATCTAAATAAAATGATTGAAGTATAACTCTAATGTATGTAGACTTTTTAGAAAGTCTTGAGCTTCCTACCTCTAAACTATATTCTAAATCTTGCGTGTTTCTTACCAGTTAAGTACAAGCCATTATTATCTCCTCCAGGAATACTGATACAGTTTTCCTATCTTGTCATCCTGTGTCTGTTCTTTTTCCTAGTGCCATTTTCTATCCATGAGGTAGAGTAAAAATTTTAAAATACACATTAAAGAGAAGTTGATACTCATCATAAAGCTAAGTGTTCACTAGTATTTGGATTATAGTAAGGACTTTGACTTTCTATTCTTCATACCTGCCAAACCATTTCTCACCTCAGGACCTTTGTACTTATTCTTACTTTTAGCTAGAATATATAATTCTCAAATTTTTTCTTTTGTTTGGTTGGTTTTTTGCATGACTGACTACTCCTTCTGTCACTTCCTCGAAGAAATTATTCTTGATTATCCATCACAGAACTAATAGTATGCAATTTAGAACTTATACTTGTTTACTTACATTTTATATATCTTCTTTACTGTTGTATAAGCTCAGTAAAGACAGGAATCTTGCCTATAAATGTTGATGATAATACCTAGCATACTACCTATAAGCAGTTAGTTAATATTAAATGAAGAAATAAGTGAAATGAGCAAATGAATGGATTTGTCTAGAATTTGTTTTGGTAAAGAAGTTTGAATTCTGGCTTTATCATTTTTCTCATATGTCCAGCCAGTTATTGCAATATCACTTTTGTCCTTGTTTGAAATGCCATCTTTTTTTTTCTTTTTTTATTATATTCATGTGTGCATACAATGTTTGGGTCATTTCTCCCCACTTACCCCCAACCCCTTGCTACCAGGCAGAAATTATTTTGCCCTTATCTCTAGTTTTGTTGAAGAGAGAGTATAAGCAATAATAGGAAGGAACAAGGGTTTTTGCTAGTTGAGATAAGGATAGCTATACAGGGAGTTGACTCACATTGATTTCCTGTACATGTGTGTTACCTTCTAAGTTAATTCTTCTTGAACTAACCTTTTCTCTAGTTCCTGGTCCCCTTCTCCTATTGGCCTCAGTTGCTTTAAAGTATCTGCTTTAGTTCCTCTGCGTTGAGGGCAACAAATGCTAACTAATTTTTTAGGTGTCTTAACTATCCTCATACCTTCCTTGTGTGTTCTCCCTTTATCATGTGCTCAAAGTCCAATCCCCTTGTTGTGTTTGCCCTTGATCTAATGTCCACATATGAGGGAGAACATACAATTTTTGGTCTTTTGGGCCAGGCTAACCTCACTCAGAATGATGTTCTCCAGTTCCATCCATTTACCTGCGAATGATAACATTTCCTTCTTCTTCATGGCTGCATAAAATTCCATTGTGTATAACACCACATTTTCTTAATCCATTCATCAGTGGTGGGGCATCTTGGCTGTTTCCATAGCTTGGCTATTGTGAATAGTGCCACAATAAACATGGGGATGCAGATGCCTCTGGAGTAACCTTTGTCATATTCTTTTGGGTATATTCCCAAGAATGGTATTGCTGGATCAAATGGTAGATCAATGTTTAGATTTTTAAGAAGCCTCCAAATTTTTTCCAGAGTGGTTGTACTAGTTTACATTCCCACCAGCAGTGTAAGAGGGTTCCTTTTTCCCCACATCCTCACCAACACCTGTTGTTAGTGGTGTTGCTAATGATGGCTATTCTAACAAGGGTGAGGTGGAATCTTAGTGTGGTTGTAATTGAAATGCCATCTTTACGTTATACTCCTGGTATGTTTGGATTTGTTTTTTAACTATCCATTATGCTGTTGTTCTGACCATTCATTTTCTAGTATTAAAGGTATTAAAACATTAAAATCCTTTTTAATGTTTTTCCCTGTTTTTTTTTTCCATATATTTTTCTGTAAGATTTGTGGCTTTTTTGTAATTTAGCTAATCAATATTTGTATCACTTACATTTTGGTCACTTGGCATAAGAAGTATATGAGAAAAACATTCAAGTTACTGGTTTGTTGGAAATAAGAGTGGCTTTCTTCCCATTATTTTCTGTGGATACCATAGTATGCACTTGACACATCCTTCTAATTTCAGTAGTTCTGGCCAGATCCTTACATTTCTTTGTTGGAACCCTATTATTTCAGGTAGGCAAAGGCAAGACTCACCCTGTCTTCCTTGTGTTTCCTTCTGTGCCATTGTCTGAATCTGATATTCAGATCATTGCTTGGTAGGTATATAGAAAAGTTGGCCAGGAACAGTAAACTAAGGTATCTGTCTGCCTTCTTTGTGAACTCATTACAACTATAGCATTTTATAGGCAACAGGAACATACCCCAAAATTTCTAACCTAGGGAGCTTCAATTCCTTCTGCACGGAGAAGTCCTACATGGTTCAGTGGGATAAGCAATAGCTCTAAGTGGTAGTAATATATTTAGCAGAGCAGCCCTAACTTGCTAAAAATGCTTGGCAAACTTGTCAAGGTTGGTAAGGCACTTTTCAAACACCATTCTATATAAATGAGGTGCTTTCCTTAAGTATGAAAAGCAAGGTCGAGAAACAGACTTACTCCTAAGGAGAATGTTGGATTTTTAAAAAAATAGTTGTAAGGGTCTTAAGTTTTACTTTTGGGTGCTGTGTCATTTATTTGGTGCCATTTCAGAACTGAACAAAGGTTCTTTACAATTAGTCCTTATTGAACTTGCCTTCTTGAATTTTACTAACAAATGTCTTCTTGATCAGTTCTAGGCTTTTACTTGGACCTTTCACAGTCTATCTGGAAGTTTAGATACCTTAGTACTTAAAACTTTTCTCTTTCTGTGTCTATTTCTTTTCTTAAATTATACTTTAATTCATCTTTTGAGTCTTCTTCTTTTGCTGAGTTTTTATTTATAGCTGTAGATAATCCCTAAAATTATGCCTTTAGAGCTTAATGCCTAAATGACTAAATGCCTTTAGAGCTCTGTATTTATTTTTCTGGAGATACCATTTATTTTTTATCACTAAGCCTCCCAATTGAATCTAAGTCCTCCCTTTCTAAAAAGTGTCATATTTCTGTCCATAGAACTTTTCTACTTGTACAGCTGTTATCTCAAAATGTTAAAAACTACGTATTTCTAACACAAATCTCTTTCCCAATTTTCCTATTTTTTTCTTTTTTGCAGCTCTGGAGATCAAACCTCAAGGCTTTGCACTTAGTAGACAGGCACTCTACCACTTCACCCATGCCCCAGCTCTTTTTGCTTTGGTTGTTTTTGAGATAAGTTAACACATTATATCCAGGAAGCCTAGATCCTCTGATTTATGCTTCCCAGATAGCTAGGATAAGGTGTATGTAGCTGTGCCCAGCTTTTATTATTTGAGATGGGGTCTTGTAAACTTTTTGCCCTGGCTGGGCTGGAACCATGATCCTCCTAATTTCTTCCTCCCTAGGAACTAGGATTTCATGTTGAACCACAGCACCTGACCGCTTTTCCTGTTTTGCTTTTCACTTTCAGGTTTCAGATTTTTGTTGATAGTTTAACCATTATTTCAACCTGTATATATCAGTCATCTTTGGTGTTAATATTTTCCATATATACAAACTATTAGCACGTTTATTGCTTAATACCCACTACTCAGTAAATATTTTGTATGAATGAATTTTAATGACATGAAGTATTTCTGTCTTTATTTAGTGTTCCTCCTACATTCTTTTTGCCTATCAAAAAACATTTTTTCTGCCAAGTACAGTTCAAATTCTTGACAAAAGAGTGATAAGATGGTATAGAGAAGTTGAATAAAATAAGAACTGAAAAATAACCCTGGAGTTTCACTACTGGGAAATTACTTGGGAAGGATAGTTTCAGTAGAACTAACAAGTAAAGATCGAAAGTACAGAAGGTAATTAATGGAATACAGATTCTGAAGATGTGAAATGATTAGTTTTTGATCAGAGGGTTGGAGACACATTTTTCACTAAAATATTAAGTAAGGATGTGCCTAGATTCAGGTTTTTGAAAAGAAGAAGTTAATGGTGCTGACACTTGTAATCCTAGCTCCTTGGGAAATTGGAAGGATCATGGTTTGTGGCCAACCTGGGCAAAAAGTTAGTAAAACCCCAAACTCAACTAATACAGTAGGCATGGTGGCACATGCCTATTATCCCAGCTATTCAGGAAGCACAATTAGGAGCATAGTGGTCCAGACTGGCCCAGGAAAAAATGAGGGATCCTATTCAAAAAATAACTAAAACAAAAGGGGCTGGAGGTGTGGCTCAAGTGGTAGAGTACCTGCCTAGCCTGCATGAGGCCCTGAATTCAAACCCCAGCACAGCCAAAAAAGAACTACCTTTTTCTCTGAAATAAATAATGGGCGAATTCAGCTGCTGAGTGATGGTAAATGTTGGAGTGAGGCTTTTGAGTAATTATGGTGTTTGAGATTGATGTTATGGAAAACAAAAGGGGGTTAACCACCTTCAAAGAAGTCATCTTAGGTATGGTTGAGCCCATTCGAGTTTATAGTTAGAAAACAGGGTACAAGTTGGTTTTTTTACTCCAATGCTTAGTGGTAGAGATACAGGAATAAAGGATCTTTTGGCTAAGATGTAAGAGAGAGCCTAAATGTCTGAGATAGAAAGATAATTTGGCCTAGAACAGACTTTGACACACTCAAACACAGATACAAGTAGGAGCCCATTAAAGAATTGATATATTAACCATCTGAGTACTGAGCTGTTAAAATGGTACTGTTCTGGAGGAAGATTCTTCCTGTCTTCCTTGGGTATGCCAGACCGAGTCCTAAACCCTAAGACTGAGGACAGTCTGCCTATTGGACTCTCACACTCCAATGCTGGAGGTACACTTGAGGACAGTTTTCTGTTAGTTTAAATTGCTTGAAGTAAAGCACAGTATAGGAAATATTTTTATCCAAACATAGAGTCTTACTAAAACTTCAATTATTTAAACAAAAAAAATTGTCTTGGGAGCAAGATGACCAATTAGAGCAAATTAGATGCAGCCACCATTTTGACTCCATGAATGAGAAGAGTCAAGTAACACAGGAGAGACTATGTTATGAAGAGAGAAAGATGGGAAGAACATTGGGAATCATGAAGGAGATATCAAGACAGCAGAAAAGCATGAAGAGTCAACAGAGAAAAACAAACAATTTCATACCTCATCCCCAGTTCCTTGGACTAAGGAGGAGAAACTGAAGACTCAATTACAAGGTACACCAGATGGCCCTGGTGATAGACTGGCAATTCTAGCTGCATGATAATCCCCATACCTCGCCAAGCCTTAGCCTTAAACTCAGTGCAAGGATTTGGTGAAAAAATACATTGTTACTCCCTTCATTTCTGAGAGCTGTAGCAAGGCAATGTATTGAGAGAGGGCCTATTTTATGAGACGGAGGTGCTCTAGAGTCTTGAAAACAAGAATAAGGAATCCTGGGACACCCAGCCACAGTGTCTGGATGGGAGATGGCCACAAGTGGTGGTCATGGGGAAGGAGAGGATCTGATATGGTCCTGCAAAGAAGCTCAAGCAGCAGGGAATTCCAGTAATGAAGGGCACAGTGGTTGGAGGCCCCATCCTCCCTGGAGCCAATCCCATCACCTAAGAATCACAATGGCAACACAGTACTGAGCCTGTGACTGGCCTAGTATTCAGCCTCCAGGACTTGCCTCTTGGCTGCATGTGATAGCTGCTTGGTAAGTCTGAGAACCCAAATCATATCTCTTTCCCCATGTCTCTTCAGGGAGGTGAACTACTGCGTAGAGTCTGAAAGCACTAAGGCACACTTCTGGAAACTTCACCCAATGAGTGTTTGCTGCCAAGTGGGACTGAGAGTTGAGAGCTAGGAGCCCATGTCTGCCAAATCACCTGATTTCCATAGCCTTCTCCTCCTTCCTCTCACAGGGAGGTGAACTGCCAGACAGGTCCTGAAAACACTGGGACTCACCTAGGAATAGTATTCTAGTGTGTATTTGCTACAAGATGGAGCTAAGGACCCTGAGTCCAGACCTTCTGAATCATGAGATCTCATAGCCTCCTCTTTCCTACAGGGTGGTGAACTGTTGGACCAGTTCCGTAAATATCAAGACCAGCAGGCAGAATGCCTAGGTCTCTCTGTTCTATTGCAGCTAGTGCAGAACTCAATACTGTTTGTTCCACCTACTCTCTGACATGTTCTGGGGTCATGCTGAGGCTTGGATACTTGCTGCCCCTGGAACCAAACTGGGGGGCTTGTGAATCAGGTAGGAACCTTCTTGGACCACAGGCTTTAAAGCTCCCTGTGGCCAGGAGCAGCTCCCAATACAGAAAGAAGGAAGCTTCTACAGTGAAAGCAGCCAATAAGCAGACAAAAAACCCTTCTACAAGAGATTGTATCTAGTTTTCCACAATGTAAGTAGAGCTGAGCAAATACTTGGCTACTAAGCTCTCCAGTGGTGAGAAATAGCACATCATCCCAGCCACTACACTGTCCTGCATGACCATTGAGAACATTTCAACTGAAAGACTACAGGTGATTACAACTTCCAACCAGTATCTTAGACTCAGATGTACAAATTCCAAATGCAGAAACACAACATAAGAATATGAAAAAACAAGGCAATACAATCCCTCTAAAACCCAACAACTGCATGGTAACAAGTACAAACAATAGTGAAGTGGGTAAAATCTCTAAAAAAACAAGATTGTAAGAATGATCAGTGAGATTAAAGAAGACACAGAGAGATGCCTAAATGAATCACAAGAAAACTCAAAGAGCTGAGTAAAATAAGACAATGCAAGACATGAAAGAGGAATTCCATAAAGATACAGACATTCTGAGAGGGGGAAGAATCAAATGGAAATTCTGGAAATGATCAGTAAGTCAAGTAAAAAACTCAGTTGAATGACTCTCCAGTAGAATGGATCAAATTATGCACAGAATATCAGGGTTTAATGACAAGGTATGTTTATTAGATGGTGCAGAAGATTTATTTTTTTAAAGGCTAAAGTATGAACAGAACATGCAAAACCTCCGGGACACATTAAAAGACCAAACCTGTGAATCAAAGGCACAGAAGAAGGTGAAGAAGGGCTGGGGCATAGCTCAAGTAGTAGCGTACCTGCCTACCAAGCATAAAGCCCTGAGTTCAAACCCCAGTACAGCCAAAAGAGAGAGTGCAAGCTAAAAGCATTGAAACACTCAATAAAATAATAGCATAAAGTTTTCCAAATCTTGTGGGGGGAAATGGTCATCCAGATACAGGAGGCTTTTAGGACTCCAAACAGACAAGACCAGAAAAGAAGCTCCCCATGTATTATTATAGTTAAGATGTTAGGCATAAAAAAAACAAAAAGATTATTGAAAGCTGCTAGAAAGGAGCACCAAGTCAACTATAAAGGCAAACCCATCAGAATAACAGCAAATTTCTCAACAGATATTTTAAAAGCAAGGGAAAGGCATAGAATGCTGTATTTCAAGCCCAGAAAGAAAATAATTGCTAACCTGTATTACCGTACCCAGCAAAGCTATCCTTCATAATTGAAGGAAAAATTAAAACTTTCCATGATAAACAAAAACTATGGCAATTCATGACCACTAAACCAATGCTATAGAAGATACTTAAAGGAATCCTACACACAGAAGAGGAATATAAATGAAACCATGAAAATACAGGAGAGAATAAATCTCACTAGAAGAGTTGATACACAAATGAGGAGTAAGGAAGAATCAAACACTATAAAGTGAATAAAATAGCAGGATTTACGACATACCTTATAATAATAATTCTAGATGTTAATGGTCTTGATTCTCTGATCAAAAAACACAGACTAGTGTATTGGGTCAAGATATAAACCCAACCATTTGTTGACTACAAGAAGCACACCTCATGGGCAAAGAAAAATATACTTAGAGTAAAAGGATAGGAAAAGATTTTTTCTAAACAAATGGACCCTGAAAGCAAGCAAGAGTAGCTATGCTCATATCTGACAATGCAGACTTAAATCCAAAATTAGTCAGAAGAGACAAAGAAGGTCACTTCATAATAATAAATAGAACAATCCATTAGGAGACTATAACAGTTACAAACAAATATGTACAGGATGTTAGCACACCCAGTTTCACAAAGCAAACACTATTGGATGTTAAAACACAAAAAGACCATGAGCTTATAATAGAGACATTAACAATCCACTTTCACCAACAGGTAGGTCATCCAGACAAAAAGTAACCTAGAAAACTTCAGAATTAAACAACACTAAGGTCAACTGGACAGACATATACGAAACATTTCACTCCACAGTGGCAGAATACACATTCTTCTGAGCAGCCCACAGAACTAAATTTATCCAGAATAGACCATATCTTAGAACATTTATCAAGTCTTGTTAAATATATGAAAATTGAAATTATTTTCTGTATTTTACCAGACCACAAAGGAATAAAACTAGAAATCAATAACAAGAGAAAATATGGAAAATATTCAAACACATGGAGGCTGAACAGTTCACTCTTAAACGATCAGTACGTCATTAAAGAATAAAAAGGGGTATAAAAAATTCCTTGAATCAAATGAAAATAAAAATACAACAGAAGCTTTGGGACACAGCAAAGTCAGTGTTAAGCAGAAAGTTTATGGCTATCGATGCCTTTATTAAAAAATGAAATCCCAAATAAATAACTTAATGGTACAACTCAGTCTTTTAAAAAAAATAAGAACAAGCCAAACCCAGAGCATAAGTGATATAAAGATCAGGGCAGAAACCAATAAGATAGAGACTTAAAGAACAATACAAAAAATTAATGAACAAAAAGTTGGGTTTTTTAAAAAGATAAAACAAGATTGACAAACCCTTAGCCAAACTAAACCAGAAGAAAGAGAAGACCCAAGTTAATAAAGAGATGAGTGAGAAAGGTAATATCACAGAAAACACCAGTGAAATTCAGAGTACTTTGAAAACATATTCTCCTAAGATGGAAAACTAGAAGAAATGGATAGATTTATAGATGCACATGACCTACTACCTAAACAAATCTGTAACAAAGAAAGAAATTGAAGCAATAATAAGAGTCTCCCAACAAAGAAAAACTCAGGACTGAACAGATTCATTGCTGACTTCTGCCAGACCTTTAAGGAAGAATTAACACAGTGCTTCTCAAATTATTCCATAAAATGGAAAAGGAAGTAGTGATGTGAAACTCATTCTGTGAAGCCATATTGCCCTGATATACCCAAAATATATAAGGTCATGCACATATACACACACACACAAAAGAAAATTATATACCAATTTCCTTGATGAACAGAGGCACAAAAATTCTGTAAAGTACTTGCAAACCTAATTCAGTGACACATGAAAAAGATCATATACTATGATCAAGAGATTTCATTTCAGGTATACAAGGATGGTTCAAAATGTACAAGTTAATATAATACAGCATGTAAACAGAATCAAGGGCAAAAATCATATGATCCTATCAGTAGATGCAGAAAGTCTTTGACAAAATTCAACATCCCTTCATGACAAAAGCCCTGAAGAAAGTATGCATAGAAGGAACACATCTCAACTTAATAAAGGTTGTATTTGAAAAAAAAATTATCCAGTATTACACTTGATTGGGGAAAAACTGAAAGTATTTTCTTAAAATCAGGAACAAGACAAGAAAGTATACTCTCACCACTATTATACAAAAACCAGTTCCAGTCACTAAAACCTCAAAAATTAAATACATAGGAATAAACCTAACAAAGGCGAAAGACTTCTACAGTGAAAACTAAAACCTTGAAGAAAGAAATTTAAGAACACACTAGAAGATGGGAAGATCTCCCATGTTCATGGATTGGGAGAATTAATATTATGAAAAGGGCTATCCTAATGAAAGCAGTCTACAGATTCTGTGCAATCCCCATAAATATTACAATGTTCATTTATCACAGAAATAAAAAAAAATTAATCCTAAAATTCATATAGAAGCTCAACAAGACCCCATATAGCCAAAGTGATCCTAAGCAAAAAGAGCCATGCTGGAGGTATCACTAATAGCTAATTTCAAATTATACACCAGAGCCATAGCTAGAAAAGCAGCAAGGTACTGGCACAAAAACAGACATGTAGATGAGTAGAATAGAATACAATAGAATATCAAGAGATAAGCCTACACAGCTACAGCCATCTGAATTTTACAATAGTGCCAAAAACATTTGGAGAATAGACCACCGCCTCAACAAATGGTGTTGAGGAAACTGAATATCCATATATACAAGACTGAAGCTGGACTCCTATCTCTCACCCTGTACAAAAAATTAATTCAAAATGGGTTGAAGATCTAAATGTGAATCCTGAAACCTTGAAACTACTAAAAGAAAACATAGGAAAAACCCTTGAAGATATATAGGCTGTTATCTTGAAGATAATGCTGTTGGAAAAGGACTCCAATTGCTCAGAAAACAGTAGCGAGAATGACAAATGGAATTGTTTCAAAAAAGTTTCTGCACAACAAAGGAAACAATTACCAGGATGAAGATACAGCCTACACAATGGGAGAAAAATCTTTGCCAGCTGTTCATCAGATTAAGGATTAATATCCAGAATATCTAAAGAGCTGCAAATATTAAACACTAAAATAACAAATAATCCAATTAATAAATGGGAAAATGAATTTAACAGACAGTAATCAAAAAGAAGCACAAATGGAAAATAAATACATGAAAAAGTGTTCAGTTTCCTTAACCACAAAAGAAATGCAAATCAAAATTTCACTGAGATTCTGTCTCACCCCAGTCAGAATGGCAATCATCAAACAACCATACTGGTGGGGGAGGGTGTGCAGAAATGGAGGAGGAAGGAACCCTTATGTACTGCCAGTGGAAATGTAAATTGGTATAGTCACTATGGAACTCAGTATGGAAGTTCCTCAAGAAACTAAAAATGGAACTATCAGATGATCCTGATGTACCTAGGCATACATCCAAAGGGATGTAAGTCAACATACAATATAGGTACCTGCACAGCACACCTGTGTTTGTAGCAGCAATAATCACAGTAGTCAAACTATAATCTGCCTAGGTATAAATCAACTGATAAATGGTTACAGAAAATTTGGTACATGTATGCAATGAAGTGTTACTCAGCCATAGAGAAGATTGAAATTATGTTGTTTTCAGGAAAATGGAATTAGAAATCATGTTAAGTGAACTAAACCAGACTGAGAAGACATGCTCTCTCTCATATGCAGAATCTAGATAAAAAAATAAAATTCACAAATGTAAAATGAGGGATCCATTTGGGTGTAGGAATTAGTGGGAGGGCAAAAAGAGGGAGTGAAAGGGGAATGAATATGATTGAAATATTTCATATGCACATGTGAAAACAGTATGAAACCATAAAGTTGTTTAAGCAAGGGGGAGGATGGGGATAAGAAAGAAAATATGCAGGGTGAATTTGATCAAAGTACATTATATGCATGTATGAAAACATCACAGTGAAACCCCTTTATATAATAAATATATACTAATAAAATTAATCAAAATGATAATTGGTCAAAGGAAATGAGATAAGAGTTACATGTTATGATTACAACTACTTATGTATATGAGAAGCTAAAAGGTTGAATTATGTTAGAGCAAATGAAAGAGTTAAAACAATGAACTGGGGATTTGGATTAGGACATAGAAGAATTTCTGGGAGAATAATAGTAACTGAGACTAGAAGGCAAAGATCAAATAGGAAGTAAGTTTAATAGTTTGTGATAATTGCCTTTTTGTAGATATGAAGATAACTTTTTTCTGAACTATTTTGATATCAGATAGCTTATAGTTAAAATGAAAGCAGTGATCTCTGACTTTATGATCTAACTTCCCAAGCAGAAAAATAATATATACCCTAATTATGCATTTTATTTATAAATCCTATATACTTTTGTAAGCATTATTTGTACAAAAATTGAGCATTGTGATCATTGTTTTTGTTTGTTTGATTTTTTTTGATACTGTCTCTGTGTAGCCCTTGAACTCATGATTCTCCTGCCTCAGCTTCCTGAGGGCTGGGATTATAAGGGTGTGCCACCATGCCTGGAATGATACCCATTAGTTCTGAAAATCTTGGTTAAATACTTGGCTTTTGGTAGGTATATTTGAAAGGCTTCTTTTATGTTAGGCTTATCTAGACACTTATTTTAAGATGACTATAGCTCAAAGCTCATAAAGATAGAGAAATCTGTATGGAAGACGTGCATTATAAGTTAGGCTGATAACCTCATGATGCTTATCTATCAAATACGCAGAATTTTTTGTTGCTATCTACCAGTAAAGTGTCCACTTTTAAAATTTTGTTTAGTTGATTCTTAACTAGTAGTCTTTATTTGTCCCTCCAGATGCATTCCCTATCCTTGTTCACTCTGCTCTGTGCCCCAGGAGGCTGATTTCTAAGTACTGCATCACTGATCCACCTTATTCTCTGACTTCTGATTGGTTTAAAGCAATAGAAGGTACTGGTACTAGCAGGACAGAAAAGTAGAAGTATTTCTTTTAACAGCTTCCTCGCTGGACTGCAGATTGTCAGTAACTGCTTTATCATTGTGTGTCTCTCTTGTAAGGTGACAGTTCTCTTGGTATAGTAACAATTCTCTTTCCTAGTTGGCCTAGAGTAGTAATAGCTCCCTGATGCGGCTAGCCCAGGAAACACTGCACAGTCTCTTCTTAGTTTATCTTAATCTTGCTTACACAATTGTAAATAGTCCCTTCATTTAAATATCATCTTCTTTTATATATTATTCTTTTCTTGCTAGAACCTTGAAGACCATAAGATAAGAGTGGTATTTTAATATTTGTAAGTGAATAAGATAACAAAGTGATTGAAACTCTTCATTTAGAATATTTTAAAGCAAATTAGATAATTGTTTCCAAGTTCAATGATAAGATGTGTCTGTGTGCAGCCAGGAGTGCAGGAGAATTGAACACAGGGCCTCCTGCATGATAAACATGGGCTTTACCACTGAACTGTACTCCCACTCCAACATGAAATTATTATAGATGACATATTTACATTGTTTTTATCACAACAATAAAAAGCATATAATAAAGAAAACCTTTCCAAACATCCACTTTTAATAAGCAGCCAGCATTAGTTCATGTATTATCCTTAAGTAAAATTTAATATCAGTCAATTCAGTTTCTTGTTAATGTGTGATTTAACAATTTTAAGTAGAATTCTAAAATTTCCAATGTGCTTCAATGAAAAACTAGAAAGAATAACTAAAATTCAATGAGTCAGCCATAATTATTGCTTAACTTTTACTTATGGTTGGCAATATGCTATTTTCAAACTATTTCAAAATTGATTTCATGAAATAATTTTCCTTCTATGCAGAAAAGAGGTTGAGTGTTAGAAGGGAAGAGTTATTTTAGTATATTTATATGGTCATTGATTATTCAGTAACCTATTTGGAGTGGAGGTGAAGTGATATTTATTTTTTATCTGTGTGTGTGTGTGTGTGTGTGTGTGTGTGTGGTACCAGGGTTTGCACTCAGGGTTTCATGCTTGTGAGGCAGGCGCTTGAACCGTAATTCCAGCCCTTATTTTGTTTTTTTGTCTTACTGCATTTTAGCCTCTGATGACTCAAAATCAAACAGTAGCAAATGTTTAATCAGGATTCTTTTACTGTGAACAAAATAGATGGCTGGAAGTTTTAAACTTTAATTATTTGTGTAAATTAAAAATGAAAAATAGCTTGAAGTGTTTGGAAGGCCAAACGCTTCTTTTATACACACACACATACACACACACACCCACACACATACACACACACACACCCTACCCCACCCCCACAGTTTCCTTATCTGATGACATGGCTGGTAAGGAAACAAAAGTCCCCAACTTCTTGGAGCTTTCATTCTTGTGGAGAGATGGACAGTTACCAAATAAATATATGATTAGATTATGTAATGTAATGCTACATAACATGAAGACAAAGATGTTACTAAACATCATGATCAGGGAAGTCCCCTCAGATTTGGTGGCACTTGAGACTTGAATGAAATGATAGGCCTAATCCTATGACTGTCTTGGAGACGAGTGGCTTATAGAACATAAATGAAGTGCAGAGAAGCTGGGAAGCAGATAATGTTGTTATGACCAATAATACAAAAGAAACTTTGGCTGGCTGGAACACGAAGAGCAAAGGTTAGAAAGGCAGAAAATGAGGTATGGAGGAGGAGATGAAGGCCATTATTACTCTTATAGGTCAGAAGAACTTTAGACTGCATTCTAAGTATAACTGGAAGATTTGGGAGAAGACAGAGCAAAGTAATAACATGAACTGAGTAGATTTTTAGAAATTCTATGTGAGTTTCTGTGTTAGTAGGAAGATTGCCTCCATGAGAGTAGAAGCAGAGAGACGTCATGAATTGACTACAGTAGCCTGAGTGAGAGTTTGAACTCAAGTGTACACAAATATGCACTTCTACATGTCCTATGTATATGTACATACATATTTGTATGTGATCCTTTTGGGTTAAAAATATGTTTGGTTCAGAAACTTCTTTTTTACATTTATCAATGTAATAAGAACATCTTTTACAATGAGTATATGCACATATTCCTGATTCTTTTTAAAGAATGAATGTAGTTCATGGTATATTAGAGTAATCTGTCCCATATCATAGGGTATTTGTTTCCAATTTTTTTAGTAAAATTTAATGCTATATGCTCTTTATTGCTCATAGTTGTAGAGGTATGCCTATAAGGTAATCATTGGAACATAGTTGGTCAAAGGATATGTTCATATTAAAGCATAAAGATAATTACCAAATCAACTTCCATAAAGACTGCCAATTTATGCACCCTATAATGTTGTATGAGAATTTCTTTCCTCATACCCTTTCCATCTCTGAGTAATAGAGTCTTTAAAATCACTACATGGTAATAAGAAACAGCATATTTAATTGTTTTTAAAATTATCGACAAATATCAGAGCTTACAAATTTTTATTTCTGGTTAGTAATAAAGGACATTTGCCCTTTTGTCTGTGTTCTAAGAAATATTTTAGTTTGTTTGGTTTTTGGTGGGACCTGAACTCAGGACTTCGTGAGAAAGTACTATTTTGAACAGTAGTCTATAACTTCATCTTGTCTACTTATAAGACTATGAAGTTGAGTTGCTTCTGACTTGTTAGGGAATTCTTTAGCCATGTGACCTACTGCTTCCTTTAACTCTCCTAATCCTCAATGCTTTATATACTTCCTGCGTCATTAGCCCCAATATTGTACATACCTAGTGATTTCTGAGATATGATAAATCTGAATGTAATATTGTTCATTAACATTCTCCTTTATTAGTGTTGATTTAAAAAGTAATTAAAATTACAGGCCTAGTTAGATCATCCAGTAAGAACAACATACTAAAATGAACCCAAATTCATCTGCAGTATCTGTTACTGCCAGTCAGCTGTTTTCCTTGGGCCTACAACTCCTTTGCCAACCCCATTTAGCCATCATGTAATTGTATGCTATTGTGCACTAAAGGATCACAGCCTGAAACAGCATGCTAGACTAACCCAAATCTTCAGTATTACTGGAAAACCAGTTTAAAGTTCTTATCCTACTTAAAGCATAATCAGTTAAAGTGTTAGTATCTTTTAACAGAAAAACTGTAATAGTGTGACAGTTTGGGAGAACCTATTCATGGGACTAGATGAATGAGATTAAGAGTGTTATTAGATAATTTGCATTTAGAGTTATAAACTGCTGTGGACATAGTCCTGGAAAGTCAAGACTTTGATTTTATTTTATGCCATAAAGTCATGTGTCTCAGTGGATTTTTTTTTTGCCAATTTTTATGAAAGCAGGGAACTGTAAGATCAACATGTCAACATATAATTCATACAGATTTTTTTTTCTGTGAGTCTGGTATTTGAATTCAAGGCCTTATGCTAGCTAGGTTGGTGCTCTACCACTTGAACCTCTCCACCATTACTAACTCATATAAATTGTTACAAAGTATGTTGAGTGCTTATTTTGAATATTGACTTGATTTTGCCATTGTGGAAACGACATTTATAGAACCTTTAGAAGTTCTGGCATAAAAGGTAGAAAAGCAGATAAAGTCCCTGAAGCTTTTTATAATTAACCTTCATATAATAGATGCAAACTTAGAACTTAGACTAGCCTTCCAGTGTAGTTGGTTTTAGTCAACTATTTTAAATTTATTAAGGGAATTCATGGATAATTAAACAACCTATTTCAGATATTGTTTTTCATTATTTTAAGCATTAGATTAGTATCTCAGTGTGATAATAAAAAATATCATAAAATAAGTAGACATTTGTGGTGAGGTTAAAGAGGAAATCTAGAGTTCTAGATTCTTTTTGCAGTTTAGTTAGGTTTCCAGATTTCAACCTAAAGTTATGTGTTGTAATGCTGCATTTGTTTATAATTTCACTGAAGTGTTAATATATCATAAATTTTCTTTTATATTATTGTACATTTTCTCATGTCAATATATTTCATATTGTGTACATATGAACTTTTTTCCATTAAAGAATTAGTGCTTTAAGGCACTAATGTGCTAGAGTGCCTGTCTAGCAAGCAAAAGACCCTGAGTTCAAACTCCAGCACTACCAAAAATAAAAAGAAACAAATTAGTGCTTTAATTCTTCATTTTAATGCTTTAGTCTTGTATTTTCTTTTAAGTGTAGAGGAGGGTCTGTCACTTAGACTGATTTTATGACATGAAAAAATTAAAATTATGCAGGGAAAATAAACTCTGGAACATAACAAAGTAAGGTTTAACTAAACACTTTTATGTAGTTAGCAAATAGGATTCTTCTTAAAATGGTGATGATGGGATGGGTTGTATTGCCTGTCCAGAAGATTTAACCTTGTGAATTCACTTATTCTTCTCCAAGGCACTTGAGAGAAAAGACAACGATAGCAGTTACATCTAAAGGCTATTATGGATTGGAGGACGAGAAGGGAACTGCGTGTACTTCCACAAGACGTCGGTCAACACCTCGAAGCTTGGCAGGCTTGACAAGTGGAGTTTTTGAGTCTGTAATGGTTCAAGTTTTGAGACAGGAAGAACAGCTGAGAGCAAAAGAAGAGAAAAGGTAAATGTTAAAAAATTAAGTGTCATGATGTTCAGTTTCCAGGAATTACTTTTCAAAGAATAGCTACATTAACTTTTATGTGCCCATATCAAATTCTGGGCCCATTTTACCAGTGTTCCAAAATGCATTATCACTAAAATTTCAATTGATAATGAAATACCAAAATGATATTTACTTAAAAATAGTGTTTAAAATTTTAAAACAAATTATGTTGAAACTATACAAAAATAGTCTTTATAAAAGATTTGGGGATGCTTTCTACATTTCTAGAAATAGTCTCAAGGCAATTTTAAATTAGAGGAAGTTTACAAAATTCATAGTTTTAGAATAGAGTCATAGACTTTTTTTTAATTTTTATTTTATTCATATGTGCATACAATGTCTGGGTCATTTCTCCCCCCTTCCCCCACCCATCTCTTACCCACCCCCCTCCCCCTCCCTCTCCTCCCCTACTCCCCCATTACCTGACAGAAACTATTTTGCCCTTATCTCTAATTTTGTTGAAGAGAGAGTATAAGCAATAATAGGAAGGAACAAGGGTTTTTGCTAGTTGAGATAGGGATAGCTATACAGGGAGTTGATTCTCATTGATTTCCTGTGCATGTGTGTTACCTTCTAAGTTAATTCTTCTTGAACTAACCTGTTCTCTAGTTCCTGGTCCCCGTCTCCTATTGGCCTCAGTTGCTTTAAAGTATCTGCTTCAGTTTCTCTGCGTTGAGGCCAACAACTGCTATTTATCCTTTTAGGTGTCTTACCTATCCTCATACCTCCCTTGTGTGCTCTCGCTTTATCATGTGATCAAAGTCCAGTCCCCTTTTGTGTTTGCCCTTGATCTAATATCCACATATGAGGGAGAACATAGGATTTGTGGTCTTTTGGGCCAGGCTAATCTCACTCAGAATGATGTTCTCCAATTCCATCCATTTACCAGCGAATGATAACATTTCCTTCTTCTTCATGGCTCCATAAAATTCCATTGTGTATAGATACCACATTTTCTTAATCCATTCGTCAGTGGTGGGGCATCTTGGCTGTTTCCATAACTTCGCTATTGTGAATAGTGCCACAATAAACATGGGTGTGCAGGTGCCTCTGGAGTAACCTTTGTCAGTCTTTTGGGCATATCCCCAAGAGTGGTATTGCTGGGTCATATGGTAGATCAACGTTTAGCTTTTTAAGTAGCCTCCAAATTTATTCCAGAGTGGTTGTACTAGTTTACATTCCCACCAGCAGTGTAAGAGGGTTCCTTTTTCCCCACATCCTCACCAACACCTGATGTTAGTGGTGTTGCTAATGATGGCTGTTCTAACAGGGTGAGGTGGAATCTTAGTGTGGTTTTAATTTGCATTTCCTTTGTTGCTAAAGATGGTGAGCATTCTTTCATGTATTTTTTGGCCATTCGAATTTCTTCTTTTGAGAAAGTTCTGTTTAGTTCACTTGCCCATTTCTTTATTGGTTCATTAGTTTTGGGAGAATTTAGTTTTTTAAGTTCCCTATGTATTCTGGTTATCATTGGTTTTCTGATGTGTAGCTGGCAAATATTTTCTCCCACTCTGTGGATGATCTCTTCAGTTTAGAGACCATTTCTTTTCTTGAGCAGAAGCTTTTTAGTTTATGAAGTCCCATTTATCTATGCTATCTCTTAGTTGCTGTACTGCTGGGGTTCCATTGAGAAAGTTCTTACCTATAACTATTAATTCCAGAGTATTTCCTACTCTTTCCTGTACCAACTTTAGAGTTTGGGGTCTGATATTAAGATCCTTGGTCCATTTTGAGTTAATCTTCGTATAGGGTGATATACATGGATCTAGTTTCAGTTTTTTGCAGACTGCTAACCAGTTTTTCCAGCAGTTTTTGTTAAAAAGGCTGTCTTTTCTCCATCGTATATTTTTAGCACCTTTGTCAAAGACAACTTGGTTGTAGTTGTGTGGCTTCAGATCTGGGTTCTCTATTCTGTTCCACTGGTATTCATGTCTGTTTTTGTGCCAGTATCATGCTATTTTTATTGTTATTGCTTTGTAATATAGTTTGAAATCAGGTATCGTGATACCTCCAGCATTGTTCTTTTGACTTAGTATTGCCTTGGCTATTTGTGGCCTCTTGTGTTTCCATATAAATTTAACGGTGGATTTTTCAATCTCTTTAATGAATGTCATTGGAATTTTGATGGGAATTGCATTAAACATGTAGATTACTTTTGGGAGTAATCTATGTTGATTCTACCAATCCATGAGCATGGGAGATCTCTCCACTTTCTATAGTCTTTCTCAATCTCTTTCTTCAGAATATAGTTTTCCTTGTAGAGGTCGTTCACATTTTTTCTTAGGTTTACACCTAGATATTTTGATTTTTTTTGAGGCCAAAAAAAATGGCCTCAAATCCCATTGTAAATGGGATTGTTTTCATATATTCTTTTTCAGTTTGTTCATTATTAGTGTATGGAAATGCTAATGATTTTTCTATGTTGATTTTATATCCTGCTACTTTGCTGTAGCTATTGATGGTGTCTACGAGCTTCTGAGTAGAGTTTTTTGGGTCTTTAAGGTATAGGATCATGTCTTCTGCAGATAGGGATATTTTGACAGTTTGTTTACCTATTTGTATTCCTTTTATTCCTTCTTGCCTAATTGCTCTGGCTAGGAATTCCAGTACTATGTTGAATAGGAGTCGAGATAGTGGGCATCCTTGTCTAGTTCCTGATTTTAGAGGGAATGGTTTCAGTTTTTCTCCATTAAGTATATTGCTGGCTGTAGGTTTGTCATATATAGCTTTTATAATGTTGAGGTACTTTCCTTCTATTCCTAGTTTTCTTAGTGCTTTTATCATGAAATGGTGTTGGATCTTATCAAAGGCTTTTTCTGCATGTATTGGGATGATCAAGTGGTTTTTGTCTTTGCTTCTGTTAATGTGGTTTATTACATTTATTAATTTTCGTATTATGAACCACCCCTGCATTCCTGTGATGAAGCGTAGTTGGTCGTGGTGAATAATCTTTTTGATGTGTTGTTAAATTCAGTTCGCCATTATTTTGTTGAGGATTTTTGCATCAGTGTTCTTTAATGAGATTGGCCTATAGTTCTCCTTTCTGGAGGTGTTTTTGCCTGGTTTTGGGATAAGTGTAATACTGGCTTCATGAAATGTGTTAGGCAGTTTTCCTTCCCTTTCTATTTCATGGAACAGTTTAAGGAGGGTTGGTATCAGTGCTTTGAAGGTCTGATAGAATTCTGCAGGGAATCCATCAGGTCCTGGACTTTTCTTTTGGGGAGACTCTTGATTGCTGCTTCAATTTCATTTTGTGTTATAGATCTATTCATTTGATTAATATCCTCTTGGTTCAGTTTTGGATGATCATATGTGTCTAGATATCTGTCCATTTCTTTAAGATTTTTTAATTTATTTGAATATAGGTTCTCGAAATAGTCTCTGATGATTTCCTGGACTTCCATGGTGTTTGTTCTGATCTCCCCTTTTGCATTCCTGATTCTGCTAATTTGGGTTTTTTTCTCTCCTCATTTTAGTCAGGTTTGCCAGGGGTCTATCAATCTTGTTTATTTTTTCAAAGAACCAACTTTTTCTTTCATTAATTCTTTGTATGGTTTTTTTTTATTTCTATTTCATTGATTTCAGCTCTTATTTTTATTATATCTCTCCTTCTATTTGTTTTGGAATTTGCTTGTTCTTGCTTTTCGAGGAGTTTGAGATGTATCATTAGGTCATTGATTTGGGATCTTTCAGTCATTTTAATATATGCACTCATGGCTGTAAACTTCCCTCTCAGGACTGCATTTGCTCTGTCCTGTAGGTTCCAGTAGGTTGTGTTTTCATTTTCATTGACTTCCAGGAACTTTTTAATTTCCTTTTTAATTTTATCAGTGACCCATTGTTCATTAAGCAATGAGTTATTCAGTTTCCAGCTGTTTGCATGGTTTTTGTCTTTACTTTGAGTTGAGTTATAGTTTTATTGAATCTTTTTTGTCTTTACTTTTGTTGAGTTACAGTTTTATTGCATTGTGATCAGATAGAATGCATGGTATAATTTCTATTTTCTTATATTTGCTGAGGCTTGCTTTGTGCCCTAGGATATGATCTATTTTGGAGAAGGTTCCATGGGCTGCTGATAAGAATGTATATTGTGTAGAAGTTGGATGACATGTTTTGTAGACATCAACTAGGTCCATTTGATCTATTGTATATTTTAGATCTAGGATTTCTTCATTGATTTTTTGTTTGGATGACCTAGCTATTGATGATAATGGGGTGTTAAAGTCTCCCACAATTACTGTGTTGGAGTTAATATATATGCTTTTAGGTCCTTCAGGGTATGTTTGATGAAATTGGGTGCATTGACATTGGGTGCATATAGGTTGGTAATTGTTATTTCCTTTTTGTCTATTTCCCCTTTTATTAGTATGGAATGTCCTTCTTTATCTCATTTGATCAATGTAGGTTTGAAGTCTACTTTGTCAGAGATAAGTATTGCTACTCCTGCCTGTTTTTGGGGACCATTGGCTTGGTAAATCTTCTTCCAGCCTTTCATCCCAAGCCTATGCTTATTTCTGTCGGTGAGATGGGTCTCCTGTAAGCAACAAATTGTTGGATTGTCCTTTTTACTCCAGTTCATCAGTCTGTGCCTTTTGATAGGGGAATTAAGTCCATTAACATTAAGTGTTAGTACTGATAGGTATGTGGTGATTCCTGTCATTTAGTTGTCTTAGTTGTTTGAAGGTTTGATTGTGTGTACCTAAGTAGAGTAGGTTACTCTACTTTCTTGCTTTTCTTTTCCTGTAGTTTGGTGCTGCCTGCCCTTTCATGGTTATGTTGGGTTTCACTTTCTGTGTGCAGAATCCCTTGATGAATCTTTTGTAGTGGTGGCTTTGTGGTCACATATTGTTTTAGTTTCTGCTTATCATGGAAGACTTTTATTGCTCCATCTATTTTGAATGATAGTTTTGCTGGGTAAAGTATCCTGGGGTTGAAGTTATTTTCATTCAGTGCCCGGAAGATCTCACCCCAAGCTCTTCTTGCTTTTAATGTTTCTGTTGAGAAGTCTGCTATGATTTTGATGGGTTTACCTTTGTATGTTACTTGTTTTTTCTCTCTTACAGCCTTCAGTATTCTTTCTCGGGACTCTGTATTTGTTTTTTTAATGATAATATCCCATGGGGTAGATCTATTTTGGTCTGGTCTGTTTGGTGTTCTGGGGGCCTCCCTTGCATCTGTATGGGAATAGATTACTCTAGATTTGGGATAGTTTCTGTTATTATTTTGTTGAATATATTACGCATTCCCTTTCCTTGCACCTCTTCTCCTTCTTCAATGCCCATGATTCTCAAGTTTGGTCTTTTGATGGAGTCAGTGAGTTCTTGTATTTTCTTTTCACAGGTCTTGAGTTGTTTAACTAATAGTTTTTCGGTTTTTCCTTTATTACCATTTCATCTTCAAGTTCTAAGTTTCTGTCTTCTGTTTGTTCTATTCTGCTGGATTGGCCTTCCATTTTGTTTTGTAATTCTGTTTCATTCTTTTTTCTGAGTTTTTCCATATCCTGAGTCACTTCCTCTTTATTGTTGTCTATTTTCGACCTGAGTTCATTTATCTCTTTATTAATCGTGTTCTCTGTTTCACTTTGGTGTTTATACAGTGCTTCTGTGGTTTCTTTTATTTCTTCTTTTGCTTTTTCAAATTCTCTATTTTTGTTCTCTTGGAATTTCTTGAGTGTCTCCTGTACATTTTGGTTGACCATGTCCAGTATCATCTCTATAAAATTCTCATTGAGTACTTGTAGTATGTCTTCTTTTCAATTATTCTTGTGAGCTTATTGGGTTCTTTGGCATAGTTTATCTTCATTTTTTTGGAGTCTGGATCTTAGTATCTCTTTTCTTCATTTCCCTCTGGTTCTTGTACTAATGTTTTGCTGTGGGGAAACTTTTTTCCCTGTTTTTTCTCTCTTTCCGTCATTGCTCTTGGTGTTGTTACTGTCCCTGTACTGTGTGCAATTAAGTATTTTCTAGCTTGTAATAATAACATGGTGATATTTAGAATGGAAGGGTGAGAGGAGAGGGAAAGCAAAGAAGTTAAATAAAAAGGGAAAAACAAATAAACAAGTAAAAAAAATTTCAAATATATGAACAGGTAGAGAGAATGTACTAGTCAACAGTAAGCTGAACAGGCATTAGAGAGACACAGAGGATTGAAAAAAAATAGAAAAAAAATTTTTAAATCTCCTAGTTCAAATACAATAAAGTTTCAGTCTTAATAATTTTGGTATTAGTCCCTCAGCCTCCAATCCTGGAGATGGTGTCTCAGCAGTAGTTCTATGATTGTCTCATCAAAGGGGAAAAAAACCAAAGAAAACAAAACAAAAAAAAAAACACCACAAAATATCCGAAGTTCAAATGCAATACAGTTTCAGTAAGTGTTTCAGCATGCAGGTGTAGTTTGGTTGTTGTCTCATCAAAGGAAGAGAGAAAAAAGAGTCTGGAGACAGTTCTGTGAATTAATGACTGAGGGTGTGGCTCACCTGCCTGCTGCTGTCAGCCTGCTGTTGCTGGAGGCTTTATTTATGCAGATCTCAGGAGAGCTTAACACTCACCTAGCCCCTCAGGCTTTGTTTACTTAGAGTTCTAAGCTTTCCCCTTTCCAAGCACATGGGCAGAGGTGACACTGCAGCCACTTTCTCAGGCCAGTGTGTTTACTTACAGCTCAGGTGGGAAGTGGGCCTTCCCCCACTTCCTGTGGAGTTTTCCTCCCACCGGGACTTTTACAAGTTTTCCTGATCCTGATTGTTGGGCGTGTGCTGTCACTCCTGCCTTCTCCAGCTGGCTTGTTTACTTACAGTCCATGGGGGATTTCCCCTCCCCCCTCTTTGGTGCTCAGGGCACCCCGCCCTCTTTGCTACGTGTCTTTTTTGTTGTTATTGCTTATTATTCAGTTTTTTTTTCTTTTTTTCCCTGGGTAGGCTTTTGTCTGTCCATGGGGCTATGCTGATCTGGCCCAGGATTTTCTGTGGGAGTACCACACGCCGCTTCACTCACCTTGTGGTCTGCATCTTCCCAAGCAGTCTTGGTGCTGGTGTCTGGCATTGCCGGAGCACTCCTGGTTTCTCTGTTTAACGTGAAGTGGGGATGCTATGCATGGGCTGGGGATTTGGAGGAGTCAACGTTTTGCCTCTTCTTGGTGGTTTTTCCTGTAAGGTGTATCTTCAGTGTCTCTCCAAGATTTTACTTTAGGAAGCATGCTTTCTGCTTCCTCCCTCTCTCCGCCATCCTGGAATCTCTCCATAGACCTTTAAATTAGGACAAATGTCAGAGATTATGCAGCTCAAGAATAATGTGTAAATTCACCTCTGCCAGTTCCTTGACTGATAATTCCTCGACAACCACTCATTTTGAACTTACTAGGGAAGAGTGTCCTGGTACCTTCTTGGAGCATAGCATAATGCTCTTTGGGAGCATAGCATAATGTCACTTGTACAACATTTTTTTTACAAAAGGAAATTATAACCAAAAGATGTAGGTAAAATTCAAATTTCTATACTTTACTGGTGACTTTTATACCAAATCATATCTCAAACTATGTTAAGAGTGATTGCTAATGCAATAGGAATTTGCATTTTATAATATTTTGTCACTCTCAATGTATCCCCAGTACAATAATAATATAATAAAAGTATTTTGTTCCTGTTTTATAGTAATAAATGTAACTTGTATTGGTATTTGTAGGGTTAAAACTCATCCTTAAAACTTTGTACTGTTACACCTTTCATAGCAATGATTAATTTGAGAATCTACTTTTTTTCTGTGTAGAGTCCCATAGAGTTCTTTTATTACAGGAAGTGGGAGTTTCTAGAGAGGGATAAAAATTAACTTGACTGTAGTGTATAACAGATTGAAATGGGAAGAATTGAAAAAAACAGAAGGCTAACTGGAAGAAGATGAGTAGTCTTGACCACCACTAGAAAAAAGGAAAAATCAGATTGCTCTGAGAACAGTTAACAGAACCTAATACCTTCCTTGAAATAGGAAGGAACAAAGAAAGAGACAAAGTAGTAGTAGCAGTAATATTAACCACAACAAAAAGAAAATAAAAAAGAATCGTTAACATTTGTTGAGCATGACTATTTAGCAGGTTTAGCTCTGAACACCTTATATTTATTCAACATTTATCCTGAGTTGCAGAGAGATTATGTAATTTGCACAAGGTCAGCAGGTCTTAAGTAGTGAAATTAAGACTAAAACCCTGGCATTCTGGGTCTAGAGCTTGTACTCCTAAGCAATATGCCATTCTATAAGTTGAAAAACAGTGAAACAACAAAGAAACTAGAAAGGTTTGAAAATGTTGCATCCTGGGTGGGGAAAAAAAGCAGTGAACTTATTTTGAATAACTGATTTGAAGTGATGATGGAAACATTTATGAACCCAAGTAGGAACTGGCTAGTAGGAAATTAGAAATTGCTCTAATATCAAATAAACATACACAAGTAAACCATGACAGAAATATCCTCCATTAAATAACTTAACAATTGTGATAATTTAATGGAGTAATATGAATTAAGCTATCTTTTTTGGGTATAGTGTTAACTTTTACTTACTTTTTGTTGTTGGTTTTTTTTCCTTTCAGCAATACAAGAGTTTGAACTAGGGGCCTTGCTCTTGCTAGGAAGGTGTTCTACCACTTGAGCCACATGCTTGGTCCTTTTTTACTTTAGTTATTTTGCAAGCAGGAACTGGCGTCAGACTACAATCCTCCTACCTGTGGCCTCCTTCATAGCTGGGATCACTACCACACCTGACTTATTAATTGATATAGGGGGGCGTCTCACTTTTTTACCCAGGCCAGCCTCAAACCGCAGTCCTCCTGATCTCTTTCTCCTCTCTCATGTAGCTGGGATTACAGATGTGAGCTATGGATCCTAGCCAACTTTTTCTTTTTAAATTGTAAAATATTTAAAACATAAAGCAGAGAATTAAAAAGATTATAATAAGGAAATTAGGTGTGTAGCTTCAATCCAGGTTCCCTGTATTTTTCTTCTTTCCCAGAAGAAACCACTACCCTGTCTTTTTATCAGTTGCATGGATTTTCTCATTGAATTGTGAGAGTTCTTTATATTTCTGATACAAATCCTTATTAAACTATGGGTACCTTGCAAATACTACAAGTCCACAGCCTGCCTTTTTATTTTCAGTGTCTCTCAAGAATGAGAAGATTTTGCCTTTGAAGTTCACCTCAGCTATCAGTTTTTAAATGTTTTGTGCTTTTTTTGTGACTTATATGAGAAATTTTACATTCCTAAGGTTATGAAAATCTTTTTTTCCACAGAAATTTCTGAGTTTCAGTTATGGTCATGTCTATTAACAATTTGAAATTAATTTCTATGTGTGGTGCAAGGTAAGGCTAGCCAATTGTTCCAGTATAATTTGTTGAAGGAAAAAATTCTTTCAGTACTGAATTTGCTTTTCATCTTTGTTGAAAATCAACTGAACATGTATTTTGTAAGTCTTTCTGGACTCTGTTCTGTTTATATGTCTATCTTTATATTATACTTTTGATTTGATTACTATTTTTAATGCTATTTGTGAGTATTATTTGATTTCATTCAAGGCTATATCGCAAGCCTTGAAATTAGATAATTTGTGTCTTCTAACTCTGTTTTTATTTTTATTTTTTTACTTTGTCTAGCGGAATCTTTATATTTTTCTTTAATTTTAGAATGTTGTAAATTCTATAGAAAAATAAGCTCAAGGGAATTTTGATTAAGATTGCATGGATATTATCAATCATTTTCTAGATAATTATTTTCTTTAATTTCCCTTAGAAATGTTTTGTAATTTACAGTATAAAATAATTTTTACATATTTAATTAACTTTACTGAATTTTAAATTAAAATTACAATTAAAATTGAATTAAATTTACTGAATTATGAATCATTTTAAGATTTCATTTATAATAGTGCACTGCTAATACATAGAGAAATAAATTTTTTAGTGTGGTGACTTTTTGTATATTCTCTAGAGTTCTGTCAGATTTTGCTTCATGTAACTTGAAATTATGCTATTAAATGCATAATTAACTCATTAATTATAAAGGTAATAGCTATGCTCATGTATCATGTTATAATTGATTGCACCCTCCCTACTACTCTTCCTTGTCCTCATTTCTCACCCTTCTCCCTCTATCCTTTTTTCCCTTCTTTTTCCCTTTTTTCCTTCTACTTTCAGGTCATCTTTTCAAGCACATGAGAGAAAACATGTGATTCTTGTGTTTCTGGGTGTGAGTTTTTTCTCTTACCATCATGATATTCATCCAGCTCCATTTTCCTGCAGATGACATGATTTCATTCACTATTTTTGGTTTTGTCTTCTTAGTCAAAGCCACTCTATGTATCCTAGCCTAGCCTCCAACTCATTGTGTAGCCCAAGCTGGACTTCTGAACCTCTGTTTCCACCTCCCAAGTGCTTGGATTACAGGCATGCACCACCATGTCCAGCTTCTTCTTGCTTGCTGAAAGCCCACTGAGTATATTTACCATATTTTCTTTATCCATTCTTCTGTTGACCAGCACCTAGGCTGATTCCATATCTTGGCTGCTGTGAATACTGGTATGCAACTATCTTCTATATGCTTCATTTCCCTTGGTTACACCTGAGAGTGATATAACCAGATTATATAGTAGTTCTAGTTTTCCATAATGGCTATACTAGTTTACATTCCATCCCACAACACATATTCAAGGGTTCCTTTGTCTCCACATCCTGACTAGCATTTGTTGTTTATATTTTTTAATAGCCAATTTGATGGAGGTGAAATGGAATCTCAGTGTAATTTTGATTTTCGTTTCCCTGATGGAAAAAGAGCATTTTTCATATATTTATGGCCATTTGTACTTCTTTTGAGAAGTGTCTTCTCAAATCATTTGCCCTTTTTTGATTGGATTACTCCTTTTCTTGATAATTTTTTTGAGCTCTTTATATATTCTGGATATTAATCCTCTGTAAGATGAATAGCTAGCAAAGATTTTCTTCCATTCTGTAGGTTGTCTCTTCACTCTTTTGATTGTTTTCTTTGCTATGCTTAAGCTTTTTAATTTGATGCAAGTCCATTTATTAGTTCTGGCTTTTATTTCCTGATCTATTGGAGTCATGTTCCCTGAGTTATGGGAGTCTCTGTATCTTGAAGTGTTTTTCATTTGTTTTCCTCTACTGTTACCATAGTTTCGGGACTTACATTAAGGTCTTTCATCCATTTTGACTTTATTCTTCTTCAGGGTGAGAGAGATCTACCTAGTTTCAGTATTCCACATGTGGATATCCAGTTTTCCCAGCACTGTTTGTTGACTATCTTTTTGCCAATGTGTTTTTGGCACCTTTGTCTTGAGAATCAGATGGTTGTAGATGTATGGGTTTATTTCTATTCTGTTGGTCTATGTGTCTGTTTTGATGCCAAGACCATACTATTTTTGAAGTTAGGTATTGTGATAACCTCCAGCATTGCTCCTTTTGCTCAGGATTATTTTGGTTACTTCTGTTTCCATACGAATTTTAGGATTGTTTTTTCTAGTTCTGCAAAGAATGTGATTTGTATTTTGTTGGAGGATTGTGTTGAATCTGTAGATTACGTTCCATAATATGGCTGATGTAACAATACTGATTCTGTTGACCCATGTGCATGGAAGATCTTTTCATTTTCCAGTGTTGTCTTGACTTCTTCTCATTGTTTTATAGTTTTCACTATAGAAGTCTTTTACCTCCTTGGTTAGGTTTATTTCTAGATTTTGATTTTGTTTTTTGTTTTTGAGGCTATAGGGAATAGTATTGTTTTTCTTTTCAGTGAACTCATTATGATGTATTGAAAAGCTATTAATTTTTGCATTGATTTTCCATTTATCTGCTGCTGTGTGAACTTGCTGGAACTGTGGAATGGAGGAGTAGGGAAGGAAACAGATACAAATGATGTGGTATATGTCTTTCTAGTATATGTATTTTTATTAGCATGTATTAATTGTAAATGAGTAGTGATATTTCCATACATGCTCATATCTACACTTAAATGGCATAAAAATACATATGAGATGCATAGTGTTTAAGTTATTTTTTTTCCTCCTTTTATTTTATTGTTTTTACATTTACTTACATATGTGGATATTGTTTGTGTCGCCTCCCCCCATTTAAAACTAAAAATTCCCTAGATTTATAATCTATAACATTTTTAATGGAAAAAAAAGAAAAGCTCTACTGATTTTTTTTGTATGTTCATTTAAAAGCTACTGATTTTTAAATTTCCACTGTGTATTGGGCTACTTTGCTAAAATTATCAGATCTGAGAGTCTTTAGGGTTTTATATCATCTACAAACAGGATAATTTGACTTCTTCATTTCCTGTTTGTATCTTTTTAATTTCTTCCCTTTGCCTTATTGCTCCAGCTAAAATTTTCAAGCACTGTACTT
Source organism: Castor canadensis (assembly GCF_047511655.1). NCBI lineage: Eukaryota > Metazoa > Chordata > Mammalia > Rodentia > Castoridae > Castor > Castor canadensis. The sequence continues at coordinate 65,396,534 of NC_133398.1, forward strand.
AACAAGAGTGGTGAGAGAGAGCACCCTTGTCTCATTTCTGATTTTAGAAAGAAATTTTTCAGGTTTTTCCCGATTCAGTATAATATTAGCTATGGGTTTGTCATACAGTGCCTTTATTGTGTTGAGGAATCATCTTTATATACCCAGTTTCTTCAGGGCTTTTATTATGAAAGGATGCTGAATTTTGTCAAAGGTTTTTTCTGCATCTATTGAGATGGTGATTTTTTTGTCCTTGATTCTATTTATGTGCTGTACTGTATTTATTGATTTCCATATGTTGAACTATCTTTGCATCCCTGGAATGAAACTAAGTTGATCATGACATTAAGAAGATCATGATCTTCTTAATGTGTTGTTGAATATGCTTTTATTGAGGATTTTACTATCTATGTTCATCAAGGATATTGGCACATGGTTTTCTTTGGTTGGTGATCCAGTTTGGGATTCATAGAATGAGTTTGGAAGCATTCCTTCCCTTTCTGTTTTATGGAATAGTTTGAGGATTATTGGTGTAATTTCTCCTTTAAAACTGGTGAAATTCAGCAGTGGATCAAGCTGGTTTTGGGCTTTTCTTTGTTGGAGACTTTTTATTATGTCGCTTGTTATTGACCTAGTTAGATTTTTTTAAATACCTTTTTTGTTCAATTTTTGTAGACCATATGTGTCTAAAGATTTATCCATTTCTTCTGGATTTTTTTTTGATTCATTGGCATATAACTTTTCAAAATATTCCCAAACAATCCTCTGGATTTCTGTTGTAATACCCCCTTTTCCATCTGTAATTTTATTGATTTGGTCTTCTTTCTCTTCCTTTTGGTTAGTTTGGCTAGTCTTAGATTTTCAAAGAACCAACTCTTTGTTTCATTGATCCTTTACATTGTTCTTTTAGTCTCCATTGCATTTGATTTTTGCCCTGATCTTTATTGTTTCTTTCCATCTGCTAATTTGGAGTTTCACTTGTTCTGGTTTTTCTAAGAGCTTTAGGTGTATCATTAGGCTATTTGTTTGAGATAGCTCTGATTCTTTAATGTAGGTGTCATAACTGTAAACTTCTGTCTTAGAAGTTCAATCTTTGTATCCCAAAGGTTGTGGTAAATTGTGTTTTCATTTGATTCTAGGAAGTTTTTAATCCTTCCCCTTATTTTTTCACTAATCCACTGAATGTTCAAAAGTGTATTGCTTAATCATCTTGTGTTTGATTGGTTTCTGTTCTTACTGACTTCTAGTTTTGTTCCATTATGATCTGACAAGACACGAGAAATTATTTCAATTGTTTTGCATTAAGACTTGTTTTATGGTCTAAAATTGTTGTATTCCTGTTGCTGAGAAGACTGTATATTCTATAGCTGTTGAATGCAGTATTCTGTAGATATTTGTGAGTCATTTCATCTGTGATGCAATTTAACTCTGAAGTTTCTTAGTTGGTGTTTTCTTTTGTCTGTATGATCCATCTATTGGAGTATTGAAGTCACCCATTATTGCTGTATCTGGACCTGTCTATTCTTTTATGTCCACTACTGTTTGTTTTATGAAATTGGATGCAGCAGTGTTCAAGGTACATACATTTAAAAGTGCCTGTATATAATAATACCTTCTTGTTGTATTATTCCCTTTATTATTATCTTCTGACCTTCTTTATCCCTTCTGATTAATTTTGTTTTAAGTCTACTTTGTCAGATATGAATGTAGCTACTCCTGCTTGCTTTCAGATTCCATTTGCTTACAATATCGTTTTCCAGTCTTTCATTTCAGTCTTTGTATACCTTTGCCAATGAACTGAGTTTATTTCAGACAGCTAATGATTGGATCCATTCAGTCTGTCTGGGTCTTTTAATTGGAGAGTTAAGATCATTTTGCTTTTAGGGTTATTATTCAGAGGTATACTAATTTCTCCTTTCTTCATCTTAGAAGTTTGTTGATTTCCTGAATCAATAATATTTGATTCCTAATTCTCATTTCTTTGTTTGTTTTGGAAGTACTAGAGTCTGAGCTCAGGGCCTCACACTTCCTAGACAGGTGCTCTATCACTTGAGTCATGCCCTCATCCCTTTTTGCCTTTAGTTATTTTTCATATAGGGTCTTGTGATTTTGCCCAGGGTCAGCCTTGGACTGAGATCCTCCTACATATACCTCCCTTGTGGCTAGGATTATAGGTATGACCCATCGAGCCCACCTTACTTGTTGAGATGGTGTCTTACTAAGTTTTTGCCCAGGCTAGCCTCAAACTGAAATCTTCTTGATCTCTGCCTCCTGAGTAGATAGGATCACAGGTATGAGCCACTGTACCTGTCCCTCTCCTTTATTTTTTTTAGCAAGATTTATTGTTTCCCTAATTCTTATGCATATATATGTATGCATGTATGTTCATGTCATAGGTATATGAACATATATGTGTACATGTTCATTTTCATGTTCTTGTCCTTTAGAGTTTTTACTGAGAGGTCTACTTTTATTTCAGTAAGTTTGCTTTTATAAGTAACTTCGCACTTCTTTCTTGCAGCTTTCAGTATTCTTTCTTGGTTCTGTTCTTTTGGTATTTTAACTATAATAGGACATGAAGGAGCTCTTTTGTGTTCATGTCTATTTGGAGCTCTAAGTGCCTCCTGTACATGGATGTCCATATTGTTCCTTAGATATGGGAAATTTTCTGCCATAATTACCTTGAAAAAGTTTTCTATGCCCAAGTCTGTATCTTGGTTCCCTCTTCTATAGCACATATTCATAGGATTGATCTTTTCATTGTGTCGTAGCAGTCTAAAATGTTGTATTCATAACTGCTTATTTTTTTCTCTTTAAAACGATCTGAATGTAATAATCCTCAGCCTTATCTTCCATCTCTGATATTTTTTTCTTTCATCTGGTCTAATCTAGTGGTGCCACCTATTGAGATTTTTTTTTTTTTGACATATTGGCCTTTTATTTCCAAGATTTCTGGTTGTTATTTTTTTTTCCAAAATATCTCTGTCCTTGCTGAATTTCTCATCCAAGTCTTGAATTTTTATTTGAATCCTATTTGTGATCACTGATCATTTTTAAAACTGTACTGCTGAATTCTTTGGCATTTCAACCCTTTCAGTATCTTTGAATTCATTTATTGGAGAGTTATGAATGTTTAGGGGATTCATGTTGCCTTGCTTTTTCATATTTCTTGTGCTTTTATCTTTCAGTTTGTGTATTTGTTGGGATGGATATCTCTTCCAGTTTTATATGGCGATAGTCTTTGTGAGCCTTCTCTTGAGGGCTCAATCCCCAGTTCCACTCAGAGGAGAAAACAAACCACTGTAATAAAAATAAACCACTGTAATAGCAACAACACCATAACAAACCAGATCTAAAAATGCAGTTACAGCCAACTAGTACACCACCAATAACCATAGAAAGAAAGTAGCAAAAGTATTGCAGAATAAACTATGAAATGATTTTTTTGTTGTTGTTAATTCTTTTTAATAGGACTAGGGATTGAACCCAGAGCCCTGTGCTTGCTGCTAGATTACTAGGCAAGTGTTCTACTATTTGAGCTATGCTCCTAAACCTTTTCATTTTGTTTTCTTTTTACAATATGGTCTCTCCAATTTTGCCCTGGCTAGCAAATATTTGAATTTTTTAACTCCAGCCACTCATAGATGCATGCCATCATTGTCCAATGTTTTAATTCCCTCTGTTTTGTAACTGCCTAGATGTTGCCACATCTGAAGTTTTTGTACAACTGACAAAAAACTTTTCTCAAGTTGTACTTTCTTTATAATTAATCTTATCCATATTCATATGCACACATGAGTTATAGATGTGTCTTTTTGCCCAAATTTCTCTTTTAAGTTTCAGATATGATTTTAATCTTAATTTTTCTCTGGATGGAGTATCTATCAGTGACTGTATCTTTGTCTCTTATCTATCCAGAAACATTTGAACTTTCCAATTAGGATAATTCAAGGTGGTTTATTTTCGAAGGGGTTGGAATGTAGCAAAACCTTAAGAAGTAAGGCTACAACCAGAGCAAGTAGAGGAAGTAGTTGGTGGTACCCAGGAGAGATGTACAAAGAGATTATTTTGAAAGTATACCTTCTATTGAAGGACTCAGCTAAAGGCAATTCATAGAGAGGAAGCCAAGGGAATAAATACCTTACTTCTCTCTCTGATCACCAGCTGGGGGGTCTAAATTGACTAAAGCCAGGGAATAAGGTTGCCCATTGACATAGATAATCTATCTGTACAATAAAGGATGAAGAATGTATCTAGAGAGAAGCACAGATGCTTGGTACTGATAGCTTCAAATTGATCACATCTAAATTTAACTTATCTTGGTGAATGGCATCACCATCTGTTGGATTGTGCAGGTTACAAAGCTGGGATTCATCCTTGACATCTTTCTCTTCCTTACTTATGGATCAAATCATGACAATTTTATTGCCTAAATCTCTTTTGTATCTGCACACCTGTCTTTTTTGCTCCCATCCAGTTCCTTCATCTCTCACTTAGACTACTGTGATTGTCTCTTAATTGTCTTAATAGTATCCATGCTTGCCTCATTCTAGTTTATTTTCACATTTAAGTTACAGTGAACTTTTCCAAATGCAATGACTATACCACTCATCTGTTCCGTTATCTACCACTTCCCCCAAACAAAGCAAGTCACATAGAAACCTTAAAAGCTTAATACAGTTTATAAGACCTTACTTTCACCTTTGGCCTCTCCCTGTCTCTCTAACTTTGCCTTATATCTCCTTCATTCTTGCCATAGTGGTCTTATTTCCCAATAGCATCAGAGTGTTATAGACTTTTTATGCATCCAAATTTGAAATTCACATAAAAGTACATATAAAATATATTTTAAATGGTTGGGCTTTTCTTTTAATCTTTTTGTGTTTTAATTTTTCTAAAATAAGCATGTTTTTCTTTTATATTTGAAAATATAACAGTAAAATTTTTAAAGCACCATATAGCTAGTGGGACAGGCAGAGTTTATTAAATATCTTTTGACCCTATCTCAATATTCTTTTGTGACCTCATAAGGAAAAGGTGACATTTGGGCAGCAACATATGATATGATAAATGGGAATGCTAAGCAAAGCTTCCCTGCCTATTGATAATGACCCTGTCATTAAGTGTGGTACCTGTCAATTCTTGAGTTAGAGACTAGTGGAGACTATAGATGCTATAAGTTTAGATCTGGAAAGGACTTTGAAATCATCATAGGAAAAGTCATGTTGGAAAACAGGAGAGAATATCAAAGATCATATGATTACTATAGTTGTGCTTTAGCCCTGGGTCTGTACTTTTTTTTTTTAATTACCTTTCACATAAATGAGAAAATAAAGCTCCCATTCTGTTAAGCAGGCCAGAACATCTTTAAACTCAGAGATTTAATGTCAAGATCGAAGCAAGCAGAATAAT